>NW_025214569.1:0-966 GCF_004010195.1 Chiloscyllium plagiosum | reverse complement strand
CCGCCTCCAGCCTGACCCTCACCATCGCCCACACACTGACCCTAAATTGACCCTCACCGCCATCCACACACCATCCCCTGCCTGATTCTCACACCACCCCCAGCCTGAACCTCACCACCATCCACACACTGCCCCCAGCCTGACCACCACGGCCGTTCACTCTCTGCGCCCAACCTGATCCCCACCGATGTCCCCACACCGCACCCAGCCTGACCCTCACCGCCATCTCCACACCACGCCCAGCCTGACCCTCACCGCTGTCTACATACTGCCCCCAGCCTCAGCCTCACCACCGTCCACCAACCACCCCCAGCCTGACCCTCACCGCCATCCACACACCGCTCCCAGCCTGCAGCATCCACACAACACCCCCAGCCTGACCCGCACCGTTGTACACACACCGCCCCCAGCCTGAACCTCACCACTGTCTACACACCGCCCCCAGCCTCACCTGCACCGTCGTACACACACCGCTCCCAGCCAGACCCTCATCACCATCCACTCACTGCCCGCAGCCTTACCCTCACCGTCGTTCACACGCCGGCACCAGCCTGATCATCCCTTCCAAACACACACCAACCCCTGCCTTACACCCACCGCCACCCAACACCGCCCACAGCCTGAACCTCGCAGCCACCCACACACCATCCCCAGCCTGACCCTCACTGTAGTCCACACAACGCCCCCAGCCTGACGCTCACAGCCGTCCAACACTGCCACCAGCCTGAGGCTCATGGCCGCCCACACACCGCCCCTAGCTTTATTCTCACTGTCGTCCACACACCACCCACAGCATGATCCTCACCGAGAACACACAACGCTCCGAGCCTGACCCTCACCATCGCCCACACACAGCCCCCAGCCTGACGCTCACCGCCGTCCAACACTGACACTTGCCTGACCTCACCGCCGTCCACACACTGCACCCAGCTGGACCCTCATCGTCGTCCACATGCCGCCCCCAGC
>NW_025214568.1:42814-46112 GCF_004010195.1 Chiloscyllium plagiosum | reverse complement strand
AACCTTGAGGATGAGGCTGAATATGACAGAGGAACCACCAGCATTAGGGTGTTTATTAAATTATTATTTAGTTGTCACCGAATGCTTGAAACCCAAATTAATTCATAAAGACGTTCACACAATCACCAATACATGATGTTAGAATCTTCAAACGAGCTGCTGACTCTACTCTTCCCTCAGTTCCGAGCGGTAAAACACTCGTTGATTCGTTGATTGCAGCTGCCTGAAAGCTGCATCATGTAAAACAACTCACTTCATGTGCAGCTCATTGGTACAGAGCAGAAGCGAGGTGCATCAGAATTTCAATCATGCTCCAGTCAACTTTCCTACAGCTGTTCTCTAACATCTTTTACTCAGGCATCAGGAAGGTCGACAGAAGTTATCAGTAATGCGTGTCGACTCTTTTTGCTGCCGTAGAAAAAAATAGGCAGACTTACAGAAGTTGGTAATCAGTGTCAAAGCGAAACCGAAATTGCTGCTGCAGAGACCCTGACTCTAGTTCTGAGAAAAGGTCACTTGATGCGAATTGTTAGCTCTGGTTATTCTCCACGGACGATGACAGACTTGCCGAGTTTTCCCAGCAATTTCTGTTCTCGTTTCCTCTTTCCTTCCTGACAAGCTGCGACGACATGATGTCATTGAAATGGATCCGTCTTCATTCTGCTGATGAGTTGTTATGACTTCAACTTTCCAAGTTTTGGCTGAAAATGCGACAGTTCATGTACTTTAGATGGGTCATTTTTTTGTCCAATGTGTGCAGTAGAATTTCCTGACACAGTAGAGAGATTCACATAAAGAAGCAAGGTCACACTGGATTTGATACTGGTAATGAACCAGATCAGCTGTTAGGTTTGAAAGTAGGTGAGCACTTTGGTGGTAGTGAACATAATTCGGTTGCTTTTACTCTAGAGATAGAAAGGGACAGGTACATATGGCAGGGCACGATTTCTCTGTGGGGGAAGGCAATTATGATGGGATGAAGCAGGATTTAGGATGCACAGAATGGGGAATGAAACTGCAGGTGATGGGCACAATTGAAATGTGGAGATTGCTCAGGGAACTGCTACTGTATGTCCTTGACAGTTCTGTCCCTGTCAGGAAGGGAAAAGTGGACGAGCGAGTGAACTGTGGTTTACCAAAGAAGTAGCATCACTTCTCTCGCGGCAGAAGCATGCTTATGCAAAGATGAGACTTGAAGGTTCATTAGCGGCGCTTGAGAGTTGCAAGTTAGCCTGGAAGGAGACCCAGTCAGAGATAATAAGATCCAGGTCGAAACATAAGAAGGATATGGTAGGTAGGATCAAGGAAAAGCATAATGCTTCCTATTGGTAGTCTGGAATAAAAGAAAGAACAGAGTAAGATTAGGGACAGTCAAGGACAGTAGTGGGAAATTGTGCGTGGGGACGAGAAAATGGGACACGTAATAAATGAAAAGTGTTCGTCAGTCTTCACACAGGAAAAAGAAAATTTTGTCGATGAGAAAACTGTGATACAGGGCGTTAGACTAGACAAATTTAAATGTCAAAAGGGGGAGATATTACCAATTCTGGAAGTGTGAAAGTAGATAAGTCCCCTAGAACATTTGGGACTTTTCCTTGGATACTCTGGGATGCTCGGGTGGAGATTACAGAGACTTTGGCTTTGATCTCTATGTCATCATTTTCTAAACCAATAGTTCCAGAAGACTGGAGGACAGCAAGTTTTCTCCCATTGTTCAAGAAGGGGAGTTCAAATAACGCTGGTAATTTTCAACCAGTAAGCCTTACTTCGGTTGTGGGTAAATTGTTGGAAAGGATTACAAGTGGTATGATTTATAATCATTTTGAAAAGAATAATTTGAGTAGGGATAGTCAACACGGTTCTTTGAAGTGTCGGACGTGCCACAAATCTGGTAGAATTCTTTGAGAAGGTGAGCAAACTGATGGATGAGGGTCAAGCAATTGATGGGGGTGTATATACAATTTAATAAAATGTTTGATAAGGTTCACCACGGTAGACTATTGCTGGAAAGAGGCAGGCTTATTGTGGGTGATTCAATTGTTTGAATGAAAATTTGGCTGGTTTAAAGAGACAGAAGGAGGTGGTTGATTGGAAATGGTAATCCTGTAGTTGTCTTACTACTGGTGGACACCAAGGACACATTTTAGGGACACGGCTGTTTGTAATTTTTATAAGGACCTGGATGAAGGTATATACGAATGGGTTAGTAAATTTGCGGATGACACAATGGTTGTTGGAGTTGTGGACAGTGCAGAAGAACGTTGAAAAGCTCCGGAGCTGGTCTGAAAATTGCAAATCGAGTTTCATATGGAAAACTGTGAGGTGATTCACTTTGTACGGAGAAACAAGAATTCAGTGTAATCCGCTCATTGTACGATTTTTGGTAGTGTGGATGAGCAGAGAGATATCAGAGTCTATGTACAGTGAGCCCTCAAGGTTTCCACCCAGGGTAAAGGTTTGTTAAGAACGATTACGGTATTGGTAGTTTTTATTAGCAAAGGATTAGAGATTCGGAGACATGAGAATACGTTGCAGCTGTATAAATCTCTGGTGAGGCTGAAATTCGAGTGTTGTGGATGGTTCTCGTTGCCACCTTTCAGAAGCACGTGGAAGGGTGGAAAGTGTGCAGAAGAGATTTTCCAGAATGTTGCCTGGTATGGAGGGAAGGACTTGTGGGGAATGTCTGAGGGATTTGATGTGTTTTTTTTCATTAGAGAGAGTTAGGTTGAGAGGTAACTTAATGGAGACATAGCAGATGATTAGAGATTAGATCAGATGGACAGTGAGAGCCGTTTAACTCGTAAGGTGATGCTACCACCGGGAACATAGCTTTAAACAGAGGTGTGATAGATAAAGATCAAGAGTGTGGCGCAGGAAAAGCATAGCAGGTCAGGTAGCATTCGATGAGCCGGAGAATCGACATTTCAGGAATAATCCGTTCATCAGGAATCCTATTTGATAGATATAGGACAAATGTCAGAGGTAAGTTCTTTACAGAGAGAGAAGAAAAGTGTGGAATAACCATTCTGCAATAGTAGTGGTCTCGGAGAAAGTGAGGACTGCAGATGCTGGAGACCAGAGTTGGAAAGTGTGGTGCTGGAAAAACACGGCAGGCCAGGCAGCATCCGAGCAACAGGAGAATCGACGTTTCGGGCATAAGCCCTTCTTCAGGAATCATTTCTGAAGAAGGGTTTATGCCAGAAACGTCAATTCCCCTGCTCCTCGGATGCTGCCTGGCCTGCTGTATTTTTCCAGCACCACACTTTTCAACAATAGTAGTGGACTCGCCAACTTTATG
>NW_025214568.1:29038-42626 GCF_004010195.1 Chiloscyllium plagiosum | reverse complement strand
CACTACCTGCCCCCCATCCATTACAGCTGCCCACTGCCCATAATAACCCCTTCTAACATACCAGCCCTGTCCACCACAAAATCGTCTTCACCCAAAACATCCCTGACCTCCACAGCATCATCAACTCTCACACCCATCCCCATTATTCACATCTTCTCTATCCCTCAAAAAATCCCACCCGCACACCATCCCCATCTGCCTCCACTTGCACTTCGCTCAGGCCAACACCAACACCCACACCATCACCATTCCTTTCCCACAAAATAATCTCATTCGGGATTCCATCCCCATGTCTCACATGATTCAAATCCTCCACACCCTTCCCATCCCTCACACCCTCCCCATTCACTCGCTATCGCCGGACTACAATGGCCAAGTAGTACTCTCTTTGAACTGTTGAGCCAGTGACCCATGTAGTTGTCTGGAGACGAACATTTCGAAATCCACTATGGCAGATGTTGGAATTCTAATTCTATACAATCTGGTGCTGGGAGTCTAATGATGACAAAGGAATTTATTGCTGGAATAACACCATCTGTGTCATCAATATTCTTTCGGGGAGGGAACGACCATCCTTAACTGGCCTGAGCTGCATGTGACTCGACATCCACAAGAATACGGTTGATTCTTAACAGCCCTGTGGGCAATTATGGACGGGAATTGTCTCTCGCCCCAGCTGCTGTCTCGGAATTACTTGAATTGTTCACCTGAATGGACAGCACCACCCATCGCCGTATGTTCCATATCAAACAGAGTTAAGGGAAATATTTGGTAAAATAAAAACACCCGTTGTAAATATTTGTGCAAACTTCTGCACCATAGAGCGGCACACTGTCTCTGTAGTGAGCCCGGATGCGAAAAGCACATTCTCTCATGTCTGCGTGGCCTGCTTGTGGGTTCCCCGTTTTCCTCCCACAGTGCCGTCAGATGGATTGGTTGTGCCAAATTGCACTTAATGTCCAAGTTAGGTGCATTAGTCATGTGAAAATGTAGTGTACGGGAATTGGGTCTGGGTGAGTTGTTCTTTGGGCCGTATGATTTGTTGTCACAATGTAGGCATTTTATTATTCTAACTCTGTCAGTGTACTATGCACGTTTAAATAAAGGGAGAATTCGCGAAAGGATGCCAAACTTCATGGAGCTATTTTAGTGCTGACGAGAGAACTATCTGCATCTGCAGAGATTCTCTCGCAACAATCATCTTTGAGTTGGTGTAACAATTTCTGTCGTCGTGCCACTATTTCAGAACTTGACTTGTTCGATTATGCCATCGAAGACTTGGCCAGTTTGTGGTATTAATTCATTATTTTTACTGCACAAATATCATTGTGGCAGATGAAAAATAATTGCTTTGCCTCACTCAGGGCGTATGCTGGACCGAGAGATAATAGGTGAGCCCATACTAAAACACCAAAATAAAGTCAAATCTTCACCAAAACGTTACATTTTATCAAAGTTCTCTGACAAAATTGGAGTTGCTGTTGATATGTCAACTCAAGAGATCAGAAGTGTCCCACTCATCCTCACTTGAGTAAGACAACTGATATGCAAGGGTAGTTTGTGCCCAGAAAAGTGCATCTAATACTGGCTTGGTGCAGTTAAACTGATCTGCAGCTCGAGATCAGAACAAAGTAAAATAAAGGTCTGGATAATTGGTCACATAATTCTCACAGAGAATGATACCGGCACGTCCGTATTGGAGGTCATGGTCCCAGTCTTAAGCAAGACTTGCTTTGTACAGCAACAATTACATTTGCTTAAGATCTCAGAAGGCTGAGAATGTATATCAGAGAACCTAGCAGATTAACTGTACAATTTCATTTCTGGTCTCTTTTGAGAAGCTGTTGATTCACTTACCATTGTTTGTCGTGAATACCTCGAGCCAAATCTTGATGGGGTGCAATTGGTTGAGAAAGATTAAACTTGATTGGCTCATCAGCGTTTAATAGACAAATGTCTGCTTGGGTGAGGTACTCTTTAAATATCCGGAAGATTTTCGTGAAGGTCTAAGGGCTATCAAAGGGGTTAAGACCCCTTTAAGTCGTGACCGAGAATCAAGACAATGATTCTGCAAACGCCATTTGCCTTGCATGTAAATGTAGAGGCAGAAATAAGGAGTCAAAAAAGCTCAGGAATCATGTAACCAGTATAATTTGTGGAACAGAAGCACCATTCATACCAAATGCAAAGTTGGCTTGCCTTTGTGGCGATTTCGACCAGACGGTAAACATGTCTTGGAGGTGTATAAACACTCAATCCCTCGCATCGAGGACTTAAAGTCAAAACTGACTGGAGTGACGGGGAAAGAACCGGGCTACTGGACAAGAGCTATTTGAAGCTTCAATTAGAAATCGATGAGTGTTCCCAATTATTACCTTAAGGGCATCTAGCAGTATACAAGGCTGCCATTTGGGTTATACTGAGCTTATGCCATTTTCCACCGTACGATGGACCACTTTCCAAGGTCCAACACAGGTTGCAATTTGTCTGGTTGATGTGCTAATAATTGGGAAGACAAATAAAGGACATTCAGAGATACGTTTAATACGTTTAAACGTTTGTCCAAGGCAGGTACACGAATTAGGAGGGAAAACGGTATATTCCTGGCACCCCACATGATTGACGTCGGCTATGGAGACCAAAAGACCAGGTAAACCAGTTCAAAGATAACGTGTGGGCCAAAACAGGTGCCTCAGCTCCTCCGCCTGCATTGCAGCTTAGGTCATTCCTTGGGTGTTGACTTATTGAAGAAACCTTTACATAACTTGGCATCAACTGTGTCCGATTTACATCTTCTATTAAAAGTGTCAGCATTCTAAATAGAGTTTTAGCCAAGAGGTCGTGGAGAAGCTGCTAACCTGCAATCTTCTTCCCGACCTCTCCGCCCCCACCCCAGTCTGGCCTATCACCCTCACCTTGACCTCTTTCCACCTATCACATTTCCGACGCCCCTCCCCCAAGTCCCTCCTCCCTACCTTTTATCTTAGCCTGCTGGACAAACTTTCCTCATTCCTGAAGAAGGGTTTATGCCCGAAACGTCGATTCTCCTGTTCCCTGGATGCTGCCTGACCTGCTGCGCTTTTCCAGCAACACATTCCAATCCAGTGAGGGAAGTTGGAAGATTTAAGCTGCTATCTTTTTGACGAGAGCCTACTAAGTGAAGGCCTGTCTGTCCTCTAATGTAGACATAGAAGAGCCAATGGCACTATTTTTAATAAGAGTTATAGATACATAGAAAACACAGTAAGATTTCATGCACAGAAGGTAGTCGTCTGGCACATTATGTCCATACCAGTCGATGAATACCTCGTCACACTAATCCCACTCTCCAAATTTTGATTCCTAAACCCATTGACTGTTCCACCGCATGTTTTAATGTGATTATGGTTTTTGCCTGTATTACCCTTTGAACTCGTGGGTTCCAGAACCTCACCACTGATGAGAAAGTTGTTCCAGGTGTCATAGTCAATATTTTTTCAATAATTAGTACAGCATTTCTTTTTGTGGGAGCTTGCTACATGTAAATTGCCTGCTATGTGTCAACACTGACTGTACTTCCAAAGTACTTTATTGGCTGTAAAGCATTTTGGATCTTTCTGTGGCCATAACAGTTACTATATAAATGCAATTTAATTTTAATAACTCAATAGTTACTCATAGAAATCTAATGTTATATCACTGGGATGCTTTTTTGCCATTATTATGGCAATAATGTTTTTTTCAAATTTAAAAAAAAGTTATGATATTTCAGCTACTTTAATCCCATGTGTATCACTGATGATTTGTATTTACTCTGTGGAAATTTTAATTGAGTAGAAGATTTTACTGCATTTTACTTTCTGATTTGCTGTTTGAGAATACTTCAGTGTAATTGGCTGCCAACTCCCTGCGGTGATATCACTGTTACTGTATGCCTAGTGTTTGTCTTGATCTTGCACATATCAAGAAAGGGAAACTTCATGCCTCAGAGATCACTAGATAGCAGAAAATCCCTTTAATACTTCAAAGTACTCTTTTGGTATGATCCTAGATATTGAATATTGTTAGATATTATTACTGGAGCGAATCATAGATTTACATTTAAATAGTTCCCATTTCTGTCTTTGTTCACTCCTTTCCTCAGCAATATTTTGTGTTTGATTTTGTCTACTTTCTGTGGTTTTATTTACCCTAATGAAGAAGAGCATATCTTCTCAACATCACAACTATTGATCTCACCCTGCTTGGCTGTTGTATGGAACCCCCTACGTGTTAACCCCTTAAAGCCAAATACATAACAATATTGTCAAATTTGATGGAATTTTAATGCATTTACTTTAGGGGAAATTTGGCATGTTAATATGCTGCAGTTTTTCTTATCTGCGATGTTTTGTGTTATGTTGCTGAAAATATTACTGATGAAATACTTAGCAGTTGTAGTAAAATCATGCGTATACTTAGGATGAAGAAGATTATGAGTACCACATATGCTTGGTCCAGTTCTTGTTGGATTCATTTGGATATCAAAGTTGAAACTTTATTGCTGGAACAGCACAGCAGGTCAGGCAGCATCCAGGGAACAGGAGATTCGACGTTTCGGGCACAGGCCCTTCTTCAGGAATGAGCAGAGAGTGTTCAGCAGGAGAAGATAAAAGGTAGGGAGGAGGGACTTGGAGGAGGGGAGTTGGAAGTGGAGGAGATGCGGTGGAGGGCACCGTCGACCACGTCGCCTTCCTGACCTGCAGTCTTCTTGTTGACCTCTCCGCCTCCATCCTACTCCGACCTATCACCCTCACCTTGACCTCTTTCCACCTATCACATTTCCAACGCCCCTCCTCCAAGTCCCTCCTCCCTACCTTTTATCTTCTCCTGCTGAACACTCTCTGCTCATTCCTGAAGAAGGGCCTGTGCCCGAAACGTCGAATCTCCTGTTCCCTGGATGCTGCCTGACCTGCTGTGCTGTTCCAGCAATAAAGTTTCAACCACAAGAAGCGGACCTCCGAAGAAGAGTTTCAAATTTTGTGGGCACTCCTCCATTCATAGACAAAACCTTTTGAGCTGGAAAGGCACAGCAGGTCTGTCACCTACCGAACATAAGGAAAGATGGGCTTTTGCAGAAAACGTCGACTCGCCTGCGCCTCGGATACTGCCTACCTGCTGTGTTGTTTGCAGCAGACGCTTCGATTCTGACTTTCCAGCATCTGCAGTCTTCACTTACCCCTCCAGTATAAGCTGAGAATATTCCACTGTGGACATAAAAAGTTCCTGCCATGGACAAACTAATACACCTGGTTATAATGGTTCAACAATGGTTATCATAACTGCAATTGAAACTTTCATTGACCCGGCGAGAACAGATCACCATAATGTACAGCATTTTATTATGGCGAGCAGGAGGTATTGTCCTGACCAAACGTCGTTGATTCATAATGGCTGAATCGCTCCAGGGGTTATCCAGGGGTCTTCAAAATGAAATTGTTGGCGAGACATTCTCCCTGCCGGCCAAGTTTGCATGCTGATGTAGCTCTTGTTTATGGGGCAATTCCTACCGTGCCAGCAAGAAATCGAATTGCTAACAGGATTTTCTCTTCATTCGTGGAAACCAGATGAACGCTGACCTCAGTTAGACACTAACTCTGACGGCCCTTTCATGTGTGCCATGTTTTTGATCATTTGTGAAACCCATTCACAGTGGGTGGACGGGTGGAGAGATCATTCGGCATAAAAGAAAAAGACGATTGAAAAGTTGTGAACATCTTTTTCAATACCCAGACTCCCAGAATTGTTTGCCACAGAAAACGGGTCATAATTTGCCAGTAAGATAAAGTCGAATGGCATTCAGCGTGTAACGTCAGCTTCATCTGATGCATTATCCAATGGTCAAGCTGAACGAATAGTCCAAACTTTCAAGGCAGGCTTAAGGAAGCTGCCAAACCTTCAATTGATAGCAAACTGTCTGTATTCCTGATTAAGTTTATGTCCATCCTTCACGCAACTAAAGGCACGGAACCAACAGAATTGTGCATGTGGAAAAGGCTCTACAAAAAGAATGCATCTGATCTTTCCAGACCTGGGCTTCGAAGCAGGAAGTGTGGTTTCAGGGTGTGAAAAGGCATCAGGAATAGAGATACCATATGTGATACGAACGTAAGCGAGAGAGGCAGTTTACATCGGGGGAAAGCTTTGGTGTAAAAAACAAAATAGTTTCCCTGCATTTGTGAGAGGTATAGTGAACGTGAGGTCATGTCCGGTGACGTACAAAGTTTGGGTCGGAGTTTCAATCGTGAACAATCACTTGAACCACATGAAAGCCGAAATCACGGAGACAGGCGAGCAGCAAAATATACCTTGGCCACTGAGAACATTCGAAAAGGCTGTCAGATACTGCATGATCAAAGATTTCTCTAAGGCGATGATGGGCACATCAGATCTCACAGCCCCGACGCTGTTCCACATGAGAACGTGATAGTATGGATTCAAGATGTGGACTATGGTCCAGTCACCAGTCTGTGAGGGAGAGTAAGATGAATCAGACGTGATGCAAAGATGTCTCGGTAGAAGCAAAATATAAAAGAACAGGTCAAAATCCCAGATCTCAGATGGGGAGAAATGTAGCAATTGCGATTTGGTCAGCTAGGTGGATAAATATAGCGAATGGGTCTCCTAAAAGCCATCACGAGCCTGGTCAATCGGGAGTCCTGGCTGAATGATATAAATAGCACTGTCAGAAGTACTGTGTTCTAGTAGCCAGATCTCAGCCGATGGAATCTGGAAATGTACAATGCATCAGTTAATATAGGGCAACTTGTTTCAAATACAAATCTGATTATTTTTTCTGAAAATGAATTGGAATGACCTGTTCAGTTCACTCAGGTAAAGGCAGCAATACATTCAACTCAGCTTGTCATTGATTGGGCTTGCAGGAGCTCTTAAGATACATTGGCAGCGAGCTTCCAATTATTGACACTGCGTTTGCAGCAAAAATCTCATCTCATCGGGAACATTGTCACCAAGTCTTCTAATCTGCTGCCATTCGACATCCTGATTACATTGTTCTGAGGCCATCTACTTGAATATGGGGTCCCTTCCAGACTCTCCTGAGAGATATGCCAGGTGCAGGCATCATTTCTGGCCTATTATCATTATCGTTTAGTCAGTTGTTAAATGATTCCCAATTGCCTGGATTATTAGTGTACCAACAGCTCTTTTGGACCTTGACACGTACCTCTGCAAAAAAAAAAAAGAACTGGCAGCAGTCAGAATCAGCTAAAACAAAGTCACATATATTCGAAGCTAAACCGGACAACAGCGTTTCACAGGAGGCAACGAAGCACTAATGACGTCGTATAAAAAGTGGCCGAAATGTCTGACAAATACCAACCAGATGTGTGAGCTGACAAACAACATACCTAATAAAGGAGGCTTTGGGCACATCAGTCAGCGCATTGAGTTGGGAATTCGGTCAGGTACATTGTGATATTACAGGACGACGATGACGCAGCATTTCGAGTATTGTATTCAGATTTGGTCACTTCGCTACAGGAAGGATGTTCAATTGGAAACACTGCAGCAGAAATTTACAAGGATATTAGCAATGACTCAACGGACTGAGTTATAGGGCGTGGCTGGGCAAGCTGGGAAATTTACTTTGGAGAGTAGCAGGGAATCTTGCAGAAGTGTGCAAGATCATGGAAGGAATGGATGGTGTGAATGAACTCAGTTCTTTCCTTCGGGTTGGGAACCGAGGACGAGAGCAGACCAGGTTAAGGTAAGAGGGGAAAGAATGAATGAGAACCTGTGGGGCAACAAGTTTACGCAAAGGGTGATATGTGTATGGATAAGATATCTGTGAAAGTGACTGAGGGCGGTTCTTTAAAAACAAGTAAAATGCATTTCAACAAATACATTGGTAGGAAACGTTCAGGAGTATTAGTGTCAAATTCATGGAATGAGATTACTGTGAATTGATATTTTGATCAGCATGGAGCAGATTGGGGTTAAGGAGTCGGACCTTGCTATTGTACGACTCTGTGTAGAGATCCTTTAGTTAAAACACTCAGATTTCACTATGATCTTAAGATAGTTTTTTTTCAGATTTATTAAAATATAATTAAGAAACGTTGAAAAAGTGGTGCAGATGAGTATGCTCAAAGCCAAAAAAGTAATAATCATTTGAGGCCTCTTTTTTTTTGCAATTCGGAACAATTGCCTCAGATTCAATGGTTGGAGTCAAGCTGGCACAGAACCAGAATTTTAGTCTTAGCCTTTTGCAGTTGCTGGTGTCCTAATGCTGGATATAAAAGATCTTATTTATGTCTCGAATACAGCAAAACGCTGGCTTCTCTTGCAGCTGCTCGTATTGCATGACTGGCAATATATGATATTGGATTAGCCTTTTCCAAAGGCTTCATGGAACGTTCCAACATTGGAAGTGTTAGTTGGGGTCATCGACTCACGACATGTGAAAACAGTCTATTTCGTCCAACAAGTCCACACCCACCCTGAAAACAACATTCCAACGAAATACATTCCCATTCATTCTCCTGGCGAATGCACCTAACCTACATATCCCTGAAACTATGGGCAATTTAGCTTGGACAATTTAGCGAATCTGCACATTTTTGAATTGTATGAGGAAACCAGAGAAGTCGGAGAAAACTCACGCAGATTGATCAACCAATGTTGGATAAAAGAAAAATAAGAGCAAAACAGGAAACAGTAGATATTTTGAATGCAGGGAAAATCGATAATTTACAAGGAAAATATGGAAAGTAAATGAAGTACTTTGTTTCAAAAGCATGCACATAAGTCGAATCTGAATGTATTCCAAAATGCTTTGAAGAGGTGACAAGGAGGTTAGACCAGGGAAACCCAGTGGATGTGGTCTATCTAGACTTCCAAAAGGCCTTTGATAAGGTGCCACACGGCAGGCTGCGGAGTAAGGAGCGGGACCAAGGTGTTCCAGGTGAGCTACTGGTATAGATTGAGGATTGGCTGTCTGACAGAAGGCAGAGAGTTGGGATAAAAGATTCTTTTTCGGAATGGCAGCCGGTGACAAGCAGTGTCCCGCAGGGTTCATTGTTGGGGCCGCAGCTGTTCACATTATATATTAATGATCTGAATGAAGGGACTGAGGGCATTCCAGCGAGGTTTGCCGATGAAACGAAGTTAGGAGTACAGGCAGGTAGTACTGAGGAAGTGGGGAGGCTGCAGAAGGATCTAGACAGTTTGGGAGAGTGGTCCAGGAAATGGCTGATTGAATTCTATGTGAGCAAATGCGAGGTCTTGCACTCTGGGAAAAAGAATACAAGCATTGACTACTTTCTAAACGCTGAGAAAATTCATAAAGCCAAAGTACAAAGGGATCTGGGAGTGCTAGTCGAGGATTCCCTAAAGGTAAACATGCAGGTTGAGTCCGGGATTAAGAAAGCGAATGCAATGTTGTCATTTATCTCAAGAGGGTTGGAAACTACAAGCACCGTTGTGCTCCTGAGAATTTCTTAATACTGTGTCCATTTTTGGTCCCCACACCTCAGAAAGGACATACTGGCACTGGAGCGTGTCCAGCAGAGATTCACACGGATGATCCCTGGAATGGTAGGTCTAACATACGAGGAACGGCTGAGGATCCGGGGATTGTATTCATTGGAGTTTAGAAGGTTAAGGGGAGATCTAATAGAAACTTACATGATAATGCATGGCTTGGAAAAGGTGGACACTAGGAAATTGTTCCCGTTAGGCCAGGAGACGAGAACGCGTAGGCACAGCCTTAGAATTAGTGGGGGTGAATTCAGAACAGAAATGCAGAGACATTTCTTCAGCCAGAGAGTGATGTTCCTGTGGAATTCATTGCTGCGGAGTGCAGTGGAGGCCGGGTCGCTGAATGTCTTCAAGGCAGAGATTGATAAATTCTTGATGTCACAAGGAATTCAGGGCTACTGGGGGAATGCGGGTAAGTGGAGTTGAAATTCCCATCAGCCATGATTGAATGGCGGAGTGGACTCGATGGGCCGAATGGCCTTACTTCTACTCCTATGTCTTATGGTCTTATGCTAGGATTTGAAAACTGTCGTCTTGATGTCGAAATGACGATTATCGAATTTTCAGTTGGAGAACTAATGGAAAGAACTTCACCAAATTGTATTGTTAATGTGTTATAGAAAGAGGGTGCAATAGATAGCACATGAATTACCAAGAGGATGTCATTATGGAGAAATTAAATCTGAAGCCAAAGCAAACATATTTTAATTACCCTGGTCTGGCTAAAGATGTGGTTGAAATTTGTTGGTTATGTCATACGTGTCAGATCATTGTCAACCCTCAGAAACGACAAAGCTCGTACCCTTAACAAATTTGAGGAAACATTCACGAGAGTATTGTTTTTTTTAGGATGTTCGTCTGAATCAAAAAAGGTGGAAATTTGTAGTTATTAACCATATTGATTTGTTTTACTGGATTTTAACAAACTATTCTATTATGCATTATCACAGTGAAAATGATTGTAGCAAACTTACTCATTTTGTTTCAACTGGATGTCAACTACTGACATAAAAATAATGGACCAAGTGTCAAAATCTTTCGCTAACTTATTCATGGAAGATTTGGATAGGTTACAAGTGAAAGAATTCAGTTTCATCGCATATCAAGCAGAAAGGCAAAGTGCATTAGTAAAACGTACTCAAACTTGCAAGGATATGTTGAGGGCTTAAAGTGGAGACTATCCAGAGGATTGGGATGCGGGCATTCCAATTGTAATTTTCGCAATTCGGTATGCACTAAACAAGTCAACTGAATTTTCTCCATTGGCATTAGTTTTTGCTCTTGAGGTGAGGGGACCACAAACATTTAAAGGAAAAAATAGAGCCCACGTGATCAGAGATCACAACTTTGAATTGTGGGGGACTCTGTCTTTCCAAATGTTGACTGCAAATACTATATTCGAGTACTTACAATGTGTGCAAGTTGGTTTCCTGTCAGAGTATGATGGTAACATCTCCTCTCTGTACAAAACTGGCAACATAATCTGGCGTACTTTGACCCATTTCTCTACTGCACAAACCTGCTATGTTCTCCATTTCCATCTTAGGATATTATTTTTCTGATAATTATGCTCCAGAATATTCTCTGCCTCATTTTTCGAGTACGCATTTACATATATATATATTTTTTGTCATCTTGTCTTGATGTTGCAAGACTCTTCGTCATACCGGACTAAGCTATTCTGTCTGACCTATTCAGGTTTTTTCCTACACCATTATGTCCAAGAGGGTATCTCCTCACCGAAAGCCAACTGCTTCATCTTTCACTTTACTTTTCACATGGTGCTGTAACTTATGATAGTGAGATCTGGTTACCGCCCAATCTATGAAATAATAGGGTATTTTGTTGTAACTCTTCAGTTTTTTGGTCTTCCTTAGGCTTTTTCACAACAAGGGGTGTGCCTCGCACTTTGGAACCTGCCAAATCATTCCCAATGAAAAACTGAATTCCTGGAACTGACACGCTGTCAATCACTCCCACTGTTACTTCTCCAGACTTGAGTTGACATTTCAATCTGATCTGACATTGGGGAACGCGAACTGTCTGCCCATCTATCACAAGAATTACCAAAATCTCGTGTAACAGATCCGAAAGTGTGCATATTCACTTATCCCTTATTACCAGCATATGGTTAGATCCTGCAACAATCAAAATTATAACATCTTTTCCTTCACCACCCATTCTTTCTGAGTAAAATTTACCCACAGAGCAGAATTATTTATAGAGATAATGTACAACTCCATACTCAGCCACTGCCTCAGCTGTGTTCTCTTCTGCAGCTCCTCAGCTCTTCTTGAGCTCTCCTTTTACACCTTCACTGATGTCACTGGGTTAGCGGCTTTTACCAAGTATTTTCCCATTGTGCAATTCTTTAGCAAACAGCACTGTGTCTATAAATGTCTCAATTTCTGGCAGTGAAAACAACTTTCTTTTTTTCCCAGTAGCTTTCTGAAAGCACCAGCACTGTAATTTTCTGTGTCCCACTCCATTGCAGTGAAAACACCTGAGGCCTTTCACCATCCTTTCACCCTCTTGGTCTTACTTACACTGTAGCACATTCTAACCAGTGTTCTCCACTCGTTCTTTCGTTGTGTAGAATCTCCTTTTCTTTTACGAAGTTCTGTGCCTGCAGAACGAAATTCTGGCTGGAAGTTTGCCTTAAACACAAACGTGTGTCCATCTGCTAATTCTGCCTCCCTTCTCACTTCCTCAACTTCCTGTTCCTCGACATGAAATCTGACTGTCTCTGAGAATGAGATTTTTAATTCCTCCAGCAGAATAATCACACGCAGAGCGTCAACGGTCTTACCTATTTTTAAAGCGGGCACTCACCTCTCAAAATGTCTATGTTTAATTCTCTCGAGCAGTATATAAGTCTGACCTGTTTACTTTTTGTTTCTGAGATGCTGGAAATAAGCTTCTGATACCAACTCATAAGCGAATTACCTCACCAGCTCTGCTTACCGGATCAGTCTGAACGAGGATTACAAATTAGTCAGACCACTCCATCTACCTAGCCAATTTTTCAAATGAAATATAGACGGCTTCAACATTTTTCTCGTTAATATCTGGCAGAGCATTAACATACTCCTATATAACGCGACCTTCTCTTTTAATCACCATCCAATTAACATGACTGTGCAGACTAAGTCAAAACTTGTCAAGTTCAAATTCTCCCTATTTTTGGTCAGCTAAGAAAATTGTATCTCTTTCTTTTACCTCACTCTCTCTCTATCTCTTCTCTGTCTCTTTCTCTCTCCTTTTCTTCTGTTGCTTTGCTCAGCTGAGAATCTTCTCACTGTCTTTCCTATCCTTTTTATCTTCTCACTCCATTTTCCTCATTTGCAACTTTTGTTTTCCACCTCTACTGCATTTCCCTGTTTGTCTGATATACCTCAGTGTTTGAGTAATTATATTACCATTGCAGTCTTATTTTTGTCCTTTGCAAAACTCAAACGTATCTTATTTGCTAATTCTAAACGCACGGCACCTTTCTTTCCCTCTAATCATTCTTAGCAACGTGACAGTCTTCAGCTATTTTAAGCGCCGTTCTGTCACTTTCAATTCAACCAACCACGAGGCAACGAAAATAAACAAAACATCTCGCCTGTGTTTTATTTTAAGATCGAGGACATTAAGCTACCCGTGTTTAAAACTGCTTGGATTGCCGTAACCCGAAATCTATTAAAATCTATCCAAACCATTTCAAACTGTTACGACAAATTTAACCCAGCAACACAGCAAAGTGTTACTTCGTGTGGTAATCTGTGAAAGATCGACAGTGCAAAAACTACCCCAAAGGTCACTATTTAAACTAAAAATTAAGAACGTGATTTCGTAATGTAGATCAGAGAATAATTAACTTTGAACGAGAACTTACAACTGTTTACCGAACCTATCTTTTCCTTCCACGTCTACAATAACGTCATCCACAACAGCGAATAACATTTACCAAAAATTTAAAAAAAAACACTCAACAATCGAATCTTCTCATTATATCTTTCTTTGCCTTCATTTCATCTTCTTAGGGTTTCGGTTTCACAGGTCTGTGATCAGTCAATTTACCTTT
>NW_025214568.1:25161-28828 GCF_004010195.1 Chiloscyllium plagiosum | reverse complement strand
GAATTTTCAATCCTTTCTCACATGTAAGATTACTTGTTAGGGCAATCAATAAATATTGAAAGTGACGCAAAGTGCAATAAAATTCATCTTATGTCCATTCAAACTGATTCACTCGCAGTGACTTGGATATACTGCAATGGGAATACAATTTAATGTGTGCATTGTGTGTCAGGAATGCTGACCAAAGACAAAACATTTCATATTGCAGAGACAGAGCAGACAGATGTCCATATTAGCATGTTCCACTCTCAGAGCCTCAGTGCAACTGCAATCCTCTAAATGGTTTGTGCATACGTTTGTGTGTCAGTGTGTGCGCTCACGTGTGTGTATGCGTGTGTGTATGTGTTTGTTTGTCATTGTGTCTCTGTGTGTGTCATTGTGTGTGCGTGTGTCTATGGGTGTGTCCTGCGTGGTGTGTGAATGTAGTACAATTTCAATGTTTGCACGCGCCAAACTTGAAATAAATTTCATAAGCGTGGACGACAGTGTGGATCTGCAACAGCACAGTGAGACGTTGGTGCAGTGTTCAGACATATGTCAGATAGAAAACAATGCAGAGCGGTGTGAGGTGATGCACTTAAGTCGGATGAATATTGGAATACAATATAAAACAGGCTGTACCATTAAAAAAAATGGGAGCATGAGCAGAACATGGTAATGGTGGATTGCTTTTCGGATTGGAGATCTGGATGTACATGAGCACAGGGTATTTAAGATGTCAGTGGTGATAGCAGTAAGTATCACAGATTAGTTTCAGGATCTGGGCTTATTAGAGAAGGAGATGCAGGAGGGAAGCCTCTGTGCTCCCTTCATGGGAAGTGTTGGAGCAGATATGTTTTGCAGCAACCCTCTTGCCCACCAAGACCGTGGAAATTCCATTTGTGGCACCTTGACAAAAAACAGCGAAGGCATCAAGGTTACAATTTCTAAGTTGAGCCAGGGGACATGAAAATGACGATGTGTTTAAAGTGAATTGCCCTTCGCTGAACATTGCTCCTGGGCCAGTTGTATCAGTTATTGGAGCGAATCCAGGGTGAAAAGCTTAACATAGATTATAGAATCTCTATAGTCTGGAAACAGTTTCTTTGGCCCAACAAGCGCACAGTGACCCTCGGAACAGGAACCCATCTGGACCCATTCTCCCTTTCCCTGCATTAACCGTGGGATAACACAGATATCCCTGAACAGGATGGGCAATTTACTATGACCAATTCACCTAACATGCACATCTTTAGAAGAATAAAGGAAACCGGAGTACCCAGAGGGAAGTGCACACAGAGGGTCGCCCCAGCCTGGAACCGAACTCGTGTCCCGAGCTCTGCAATGCCACTGATCCAACACATATAGTTGGAACGGCAAGGACTGATTAGGGACAATTAACATGGCCGTGGATGTGGGAAATTGCATTGCATCAACTTGATTAAGGTTTTGAAGAGGTCACGAAGATGATTGATGAGAGTATCGCGATGGATGCGATCGATATGTATTTCAGTAAGGCATTCGAAAGGTTTCACATGGTGGACTTGTTAGCAAAGTTAGATCACATGGAACACGGTCAGCACTAGCCACTCGGATAAAGAAGTGACTGAAGGTAGAAGGCAGAACGTGGTAATGGTGGATTGCTTTTCGGATTGCAGCTCTGCGGCCATGGTGTGCCGCAAGGATTGGTACTGTATCTAATTGCGTTTCGTCATTTATATCAATGTCCTAATGGGCACGCAGGAGATATCGTTCAGAAGTTTACAGATGACGCCAAAATTGGAGAGGCAGTTCACAGTGACGAAGGTTACCTCAGAGTACAATGGAAACTTGATGAGGTGCGCAAATGGGCCGAGGGGTGGTAAATGGATTAGAGGTTTATAAAATCATGAGTAGCATAGATAAAATTAATAGGCGTGGTCTTTTTACCTGGGGTAGGGCAGTTCAGATCCATAAAGCAAAGGTTTAACGTGGGAGTGAAAAGAACTTAAAGAGAGCTATTGGGCAATGTTTTGGTACAGAGAGTGGTGCATTTCCAACGAGTTGCCAGAGAATGCCGTACAATCTGTTACAAGTAAAATAGTTAAATGAAATATGGATAGACATGTGAACAGGAAAGGTTTAGAGTGATATTTACAAGGGTTAGCAAATGGGATTCGATTAATTTAGTGTACCTGGTCGGCAAGGACGAGTTGGATAGAAGGATTTATTTCCATGCTGTGCTTTTCTATGACTCTGTGTGCTTTGTTGCACTTTCTTTTCTCAGCATAAAACTGTCCACCAGTTAATTTAGTGTACCTGGTCGGCAAGGACGAGTTGGATAGAAGGATTTATTTCCATGCTGTGCATTGCTATGACTCTGTGTGCTTTGTTGAACTTTCTATTCTCAGCATAAAACTGTCCACCAGTCTTGAAAAACCGACACCCCAGGGAAAAGACACCTGCCTTTCGCCATTAACAATTATTTTACAAACCTCCATATGGTCACCTCTCAACCTCCTCTGCCCCAGTGGAAAGAAAAACCCAGCTTATCCTGTTTCTCCTTATAACTCAAAATCTCAATTTCTGGCAACATCCTGGTAAGTCACTTCTGAACCCCAGCTTACGACCAGGAACGCACACAGTACTCCAGGTGAGGCATGACGGATGCCATTTACAACATGAATATAACGGCCCAACCACGATACACAAAGGTGTATTCAATGAAGGCAGCCAAGCTAAACGCCTTCTACACAACCCTGTCGACATTGACGTGAACTTCAAAAAATTATGCCTGAATTCATAGGTTTCTCTGTTCTATACGAGAATAAGCTGCTCCTTGAAGAGGATTATGTTGCCCATATTTATTTTTCAGAAGTGTCGTAAAATACACAGACTCTGAAAATGTAAGTTGAAGGGTTTTATGGCCTTTCATTGTAGCTAACAGATACTGCCTCAGTCAACAGGCTTTCATGTTTCTGTTAAAAAAAAAGGTACTCCTACAATGAAAGCGGGGAGTACACTTCTCTCAGCTCAGATTTTCTCAGGTCTGCGTTGGATTTAACAATTGTTTTGAAGCTGCTGGAGCCAAAGATGCAGGTCCTAGTCTGGTACTCTCACTCTGACCTAAAATCTGTAAGACCATGAATTTGATTTTATCATTTGTGCCACGGTATTTTATAAGTGTTGCTGTAAGTTTTAGGAACAGTATCGTTAAGGTGAGATCATCTGTTGGGTTTTAGTATTGAATAAGGTATTCCCTATCCTGTTCTTTGATTGTGTTTCATTCAGTAATCTTGTAAATGAATTCCGTTTTATTGAACACGAAGTGATTTGACCAAGTGCGTCTCTCCTGGAATATCCACTCAGACCTGCTTAAAACAACAACAAAGTTAGGGTCTGGGCTACCTTCTTGAAATATTATCAGAGGCCTGCTCTTATCCATAACAGACTGGAGGATCGTCAAAGATTCGTTCTGGAGTTCCGATTTGGGATTCGGCTGTTGGACTTGAGGTTGCAAACGGTCAGTGCTAGTGTTTTGTTTCGTGTGGTGATTTTGGTTATTTAAACAGGACTTGGCATAGCAACAGCTCTTTAAGCCTCCAAGAGTTTTCTGGCAGTGGAAGATGTGACTTTTTTGCGGTATTGCGAAATGTGGTTAAGGCCATGCTGCTGGAATTAGTAGACAAGCTGGAGTTAGAGCTACTTC
>NW_025214568.1:0-1411 GCF_004010195.1 Chiloscyllium plagiosum | reverse complement strand
TGGCAGTCCCAGTCTATGTTTGGAAAGTTAAAATCCCCGACCATTACTACCCTATTATTCTTACAGATAGCTGAGATCTCCTTACAAGTTTGTTTCTCAATTTCCCTCTGACTATTGGGGGGTCGATAATACAATCCCAGTAAGGTGATCATCCCTTTCTTATTTCTCAGTTCCACCCAAATAACTTCCCTGGATGTATTTCCAGGAATATCCTCCCTCAGCACAGCTGTAATGCTATCCCTTTTCAAAACCGCGACTCCACCTCCTCTCTTGCCTCCCTTTCTATCCTTCCTGTAGCATTTATATCCTGGAACATTAAGCTGCCAGTCCTGCCCATCCTGAGCCATGTTTCTGTAATTGCTATGATATCCCAGTCCCATGTTCTTACCCTGAGTTCATTTGCCTTCCCTGTTAGGCCCCTTGCATTGAAATAAAGACAGTTTAATGTATTAGTCCTACCTTGTCCCTGCCCGCCCTGACTGTTTGACTTGCTCCTGTTCTCAACTGCACCAGTCTCAGGTTGACCTCTTTCCTCACTATCTCCCTCGGTCTCACCCTCCTTTATTAGTTTAAATCCTCTGGGCAACTAAGGATGGGCAATACATGTTGTCCTAACCAACAACTCCCTCATCCCATGAATGAATAAAAAGAACTTTGCATTATATTCATATCTTCCCTGTATTGAATGACCAGTAAAATACCACAATACCCAAGCTGAATTCTTACTACCGTATCTACTCAAGTAATAGTTGATCTCATGTATAAGTACACCCCCTATTTTAGCCAAAAAATCTGGAATTTTCCATATATCTCGTGTAAAAGTTGACCCTCGTTCTTTGCAGATAACAGGTCAACATTTATGAATGCATGTGCAGGCCATCACACACCACTCCGGGTCTTCCATTTCCTGGTTGTTCTGCTCCGCTCTGCTCTGGGTCTTCCAGTGTGATGGCTGTCATGCTCTGCTCCGGATTTTCAGAATTATCGTAATTCATTTGCTCCCCCCACTCATTTAGAGATCAATTGTGCTTCTGCTAATGATACAGTATGAATTTTGATGGGTATGAATTTCTGTCACTCAGAATTAGTATCCATTCATGATTGACCCATAAATTTAACCTTAAAATACAGCCAAAACTATTCAACTATTACTCGAGTAAATACGGTTCTGTTATTTATAGTTCAAACATAATGTCCCGAATCTTACAATTTCTGCCTCAGCCACTAATGAAGAGCCTTGTCAACCAACCTACTGACCTTTCCTGCTACCTTTAAGGATATGTGGACAGACAGTCAAAGGTGGCTCCATATTCGCCAAGATTTCCACATTTGTTGTGTATTCTCTCACCATAATGCAATTTCTAAAATGCATTATCAAACAAAATGGTAAGGCATGATCTCCCAGGAACAA
>NW_025214567.1:43386-46096 GCF_004010195.1 Chiloscyllium plagiosum | reverse complement strand
GTTAGCAGTATCAGCTGTGCAAGTCTCTTTCGGTTCCCTTCATATGTTTTGGTAATTGTCTCATTTAATCTTTAAAGAAAAACACAGTTTAACGTTGGAATTTCGAAGAAAGATGATGGGCTACCAAAAGCTCAGTTTTTCAGTCCTAATGAGGATAGGCAAAACACTTTTTCAACTTGCAGTCAATGCCTCTCCCCAAAATGTTGTTCGTTGGGCATCCAGCAATCATAATGGGGAGAGGAGAGGTATCGAGTGCCACCATTGGTTTGTCAATGCACAGACCCAGTTAATATTCTGCTCCGATAGACAGTGGAACTTGTATTCAGTACAAATCGGGCATTTAATATCTCATTACGGTCATTAATCCATTGTCGACGGTTGAAAAAGCCCAACTGGTATACTAGCATCCTTCGCAGAAGGAAACTGTCATCTTTACATGCCATAGACTACATGCGGCCCCAGATCCGCAACCATGTGGTAGACTCCGAACTGTCTTGAGAGCAATTCGGGATTGCTAATAAACGCTGAACAAGCCACGGAATTCCACATCACGTGAATTGATGAAAACAAGTATTCTACATTTTTAAGGACAATGGTAATAGTATCTACTGTCACCATGTTTCAATGCTTTGCACGTGTGTGATACGAATGTCACTTGCTACCTTTCTGTCCAAACCGAAATATTGTCCAACTTCTGCTGCAGTTGAACATGGACTGCTCTCCGTCAGAAAAGTTTTGAAAGCTGTGGAATATTGCTTCTATGAATGAGGGGTGAAGCTGCACTTGAATCCACTTCCTCTTCGAGTTTATGACACTCACAAAAATGTTGTTAATAAGTAATGTTATTTCTCGCTTGTCAGCCCAGGCCCGTATATTCTCGAAGAACTTGCAACATTTGGACACGGATTGTTTCAGCATCTGTGAAGTCGTTGGTCATGCTGAATATTGTGCAATTATAAGCGAATATTCCCCTTTTACCGTTATGATGGAAGGAAGGTCTTTGATGAAGCAACTGAAGATCCTTAGTCCTCGCACAATACCTTGACAAAAACTTGAGGACATATATTGTGGCTGAAAGTATTGAAAGTCAACAAATGCTGACACCTTCCTTTACGCTAGATATCATAACAGCAGTGTAAACATCCTCCTGATTCCCTTTGATTCCAGTTCTCTGGGACTTCTTTGATGCCAAACACAGTTAAACAGGACAACAATTTAAAGGGCAGTTACAATCATCTCGAGCCTAATTTCAGCTCTTTTTGTCTATTTTGTGCCCAAAGAGGTGATGAGGTCAGGATCTGGTGGACTCCACGGCAGCATCACTGGTCAGGTTATTGGGAAGTAAGTGTTGTTTGGTGGCACTGTTTGTGAACCCTCCCTAAACTTTAGAAATGATCGAGTGTAGTCTGAAGGGACTGAAATGGCCGAAATGGATTCGGTAAGTTTCATGTACACAGGAGATAACTTGTTACGTTTCGACATTATGAGGTACATGTGAATATCGTAGCTGTGCTGGAACAGCTTGGCGAAGTGTTTGGCAAGTACTGAAACAGACGACTGCAGTTGTATTTCTGGAATTTGTCAAGATCGTAGTTTTTGCAGTATGCAGTGACACTTGCATGTCAAGTAGAGCGAATTGCATTGACTGAAAACTGGCATGTAAGACACAGTGGAATTCAAGAGAGACCATGATGAATCGTCGACACCGCATTTCTGACTGATTTATTTTTCTTCAAATACTTCAATGTAATCGATTGCATGAATGGACTTTCTCCACCAGCATTGAGGATGAGGCCAACCCATGTTCAATTGCCCACCACATTTCACAAGAATAGATGTCAGTACTCGAGAGGTCATGTCGATCAATTGGTTGTAGATTTGTTTGTCTCTGTCTATCAGTTGCGTGTTAAGTTTTTTCACATCCAAATATTTATATAGCTCCCCCAGGGTATCTCCTCATGTTTCGGAATGTCTGGTGCTGATGTTTGAATAGCCGTTTGTACCCTTTCATATGTTGATTACCTGTTTTATTGTGATTGATAAAGTGGGTGTTATGCTGAACCGTTGCAGTTTCTGTACAATTCCTGCAACGTATGATTCTGCTGCTGCTGATGGCTCACTGTGCCAGATGGATACCTTGTGATTTAGCCAACCTGACGGCCTTCCCATTTAGCACAGAGGTAGCGCCACTGACCATGATGGAGGAGCAACAAATATGAAGATGACACTTGGTTTTGTGAAGGGCAGGTCGTGCCTCACAAACCTTATTGAATTCTTTGAGAAGGTGACTAAGGAGGTGGACGAGGCGAAAGCAGTAGATGTGGTGTATATGGATTTTAGTAAGGCGTTTGATAAGGTTCCCCATGGTAGACTACTGCAAGAAATACGGAGGTATGGCATTGAGGGTGAGTTGGAGGTTTGGATTAGGAGTTGGCTGGCTGGAAGATGACAGAGGGTAGTAGTTGATGGCAAAGGTTCATCTTGGAGTGCCGACACTAGCGGTGTTCTGCAAGGATCTGTTTTGGGACCATTGCTGTTTGTCATTTTTATAAATGAACTGGAGGAGGGGTTAGAAGGTTGGGTGAGCAAATTTGCGGATGATACAAAAGTCGGAGGAGTTGTAGACAGTGAAGGAGGATGTGGCAGGTTACAGCGGGATATTGATAAGCTGCAGAACTGGGCAGAAAGGTAGCAAATGGAGTTCAATGTA
>NW_025214567.1:38683-41562 GCF_004010195.1 Chiloscyllium plagiosum | reverse complement strand
GTCATCAGCGTACTCACGCAGATTGCACAATTTAGTAACGATAATAACAAAAGTTAGTTATTCTCAGATCAGTACTCACAGTAAACAGCTGAATTATTTCAGGTCAGCAAACGAAAACAGTGCACTGAACAATAACATTGATAAAGACTTGACAAGAATTGATTTCAAGTTTAGTGCTGCTCAATCGCTGTCACCTTCAATGGAGAATCGGGCACTGAATGGCTCCTAAATCTGTCCAGAAAGATTCCAGTGTCCAAACATAAAATATTGTTGCAGAATTAGGCTATAAGGCCCGTCGAATCTGCCTCACCATTCGTTCATGGCTGATGTGCTTTTCAACTTCATTCTTGTACTTTCTCCCTGTAACCTCTAATCCCTTTAGGTATCAAGAATCTATCTGTCTATGTTTTAAAGCCGCAGAATGATTTGGCATCGACAGTCCCTTTGGCGTTGAGTTCTACAGATTCAGATAAAGAATGTCCTCCAATCTTCAGTTCTAAAAGATCGTGGCGTCATTCTGAGATTCTGTAGTTAGGTCCTCGTTTATTCAATTAGTGGAATTGTCTTTTGCACGTCCACTCCATCCAAGTCACCCACATTCTGCTAATTTCGGTGAGATTACCCTGTCATCCTTCTAAACTCCATCAAGTACTGATCCGGAACTCACAACTGTTCCTCGTCTCGTAAAGCCTTCGTTCCTGGGATCAGACTTGCAAACCTCCTGTAGACTCCTTCGAATGGAAACTCATCCATCATTTGATGTGGTGGCCAAAGCTGTTCAAAATATTAAAACAATTTCTCACAGCAGTAAACTTAGACGAAGGGTCACTCGGTAAGAAATGCTAACTCTGACTTCTCGGCACATATGCTGCCAGATCTGTTGAGATGTTCCAGTAATTTCTATTTTTGTTTGTCATTTACAACATCTCCAGTTCTTTTGGTACTCATCCTCGTACAAATGGGGAATGCATGAATCAATCTGGCCAGTAGATTAATGCATGGTTCAGAGCTCGCTAAAATGTTCCACATTGAAAAAACAAAGATCTGTTTAAAATCAGGTCTCAAAGGGTCTTCTCTGCTTTTGTTACGTGGAATGCCACACAACCTCTTTCACCCACAAACCCACGTCACTCCCACTTACCTTTCAGCAGAAGCTACATTCCTGATTAAAGGGTTAGCCTCGAAACGTCCATTGATCTGCTCCTCCGATGCAGCCTGATCCTTTACACTTTTCCAGAATCAAACTATTCGACTCAGATCTCCAAAATCTGCAGTCCACGTTTTCTCCATATTTCTACATACTATACAAATTTCTTGATATAATTCTTACAAAGATGTTTCTGCAACAGCCGACGTCTCATCACTCAGTCATGTACCATGTCCAATTTCTGCCAACTCAGAAACGTCTGTGTCCAAACAGAATTGCGAATATGTACTGAGGGTCAGCATGAACGCAACAAGACCATTTTACGTGACTCGAGATAGAGACTTCACCATGGATGTTTTTAATATTTTCGCAACCACTAACGAAACAAAAAAATCTGATTTTTTCACCGCCCTGAATATTCTGATTGCGCCACTTCGATGTGTCAGTGAAAACAATTTGTTGCACGTAATTTTAAGAGTGTAAACAACTGAACTCAGTGCAATGTCAAAAATGTTGATAAGGGACGTTGAAATGCTGATTTTGGTAACGACATGCAAAATCAAATTATCACGATGTCCGTGCACGTTGAAAACGTCCAACTAATCTTCCCTTATGTTCGCGTATTCCACACATATTCTGTTTTTTTATCCCAATAACAGACCTATGTCATCATATATTTTCTGCCAAGACACGAAAGATCGGGGATGACTTAATCATATGGTCATGGGAAGCAGTGATGTAAAAACAAACCTTGGAGTTCATATTTTCCCTTTATTTTAGATTAGCATCGTGTCCTCCTCACCCCTACCATTTTATACCCTTTTCAGTCTGGCACGAGACACACAACTGCTCTGCAATTCTCACATTTTATCACCGAATCTCAACTATTGATATTTTTTCTCCACTAGCAACCTGCACCCACGAACTCAACTACACTCTCCAAATAATAGAGTGTTGGATTTCCCTTTCATGATTCTCTGATGAAGTCCTAGACTAGAAACATTAGTGTTCTATCTCTCCAGAAATGGTGTCTGATTCCCACAATGATATCCAGCATTTTCTTGTTTTCAGTATAGACTGTCTGCTAACTGTGTCCTCCAGGCCAAACTGACCTGCTGTTGTAGTCATTGTGTTTTTGCGGTCAGTCCAATTGAGTTACTGATCAATTATTACTCCCAGGATTGTCCTAGCGGGGTATTCCCTTAGGGGAATATCATGAAGTCCTTTTTTTAAAACTTCGATTTCTGGAATGTGGAAGTTGCTAGCTGGCTTGCATTTATTGCCAGCCCCTAGTTGCCCTTGGGGGGGATAATGATGAGTTGCCTGTGTAACGGTGTCACTCCACCTGCTGTACGTGGACCCAAATTGCCATTAGTTAGGGAATTGTTGGATTTTGACCCAGTGACAGTGATGCAACAAGGACATACTTCCAAATCAGATGGTGAGTGGGTTGGAGAGAAACGTGATTGTGGCAGTGTTCTGATTTGGCTGCTGTCCTTGTGCTTTTGGTGGAAGTGGTATGAAGCAGGAGCTGTCTGAAGATCTTTTTTGAATTTCTGCAGTGTATATTTTAGATGGCACACACTGGTACTACTGAGCTTTAGTGATGAAGAGAGTGGATACATATGGATGCGATACAAATCATCTGGGTTGTTTCGTTCTGAATGGTGTCATGCTACTTCAATTTTGTTGGGACTGCTCTCATCCAGACAAATGGGGAACATTTCATCGC
>NW_025214567.1:31258-38511 GCF_004010195.1 Chiloscyllium plagiosum | reverse complement strand
TATGATGGAGAGAAGGTCATTGATGAAGCTGGTTAAGCTGGTTGGGCAGAAGACATTACCTTGGGGAACTCATGCAGCTGCAATGATTGACTGCCGACAAAAATGCTCGTCTTCCTGCTGTGCGAGGTATGACTCTAACCACTGGAGATTGCTCCCGCTGAAACCGATTG
Source organism: Chiloscyllium plagiosum (assembly GCF_004010195.1). Classification (NCBI taxonomy): domain Eukaryota; kingdom Metazoa; phylum Chordata; class Chondrichthyes; order Orectolobiformes; family Hemiscylliidae; genus Chiloscyllium; species Chiloscyllium plagiosum. Next base: position 38,341 of record NW_025214567.1, on the reverse strand, counting down.
TTTCCAGCTTTGCGAGGGCTCTGTGATGCCACATTTGGTCCATTGCAACTTTAATGTCAGAGCTGTGAGTCGCACTTCCCCTCTGGAATTCAGCCCTTTTGCTGACATTGGAATCAATGTGACAATGAGGTCAGGAATTGAGTGGCCCTGGTGGAACACAAAGTGGGTGTCAATAAGGAGGTCTTTGATGAGATGGTGATGCTATATAGGACTGTTGATGGCTTATTCCATTATTTTACTGACGATCAACAGTAGACGAATGGGGTGGGGAAATGTTTCAGATGGATTTGTCTTGCTCTTTATACATATGCCAGATTGGGACGATTTTCTACACTGGGTCGATGTCAACAGTGTAACAGAACTGAAGCAGCTGGGTTTGTGAAGGTCAAGTTGTCGAGAACATCTCCTCTGTAAAATTGCCAGAATATTCTTACAGTTTTTGCAGTTTCCATTGTCTCCAACCATTTCTCGATTTCCGTGCATGTTAAACCTAAACCCACAAGACTGCATAGAATTTGAAGGCAATGCCAAAGACTGCGAGGGAAACTTCCTTCCAACTGTAAAGCACAGAGCTACCACCTCTGCTGGGTATGTCCTGTCGGTGAGATATGACATATCCAGAGATGGTGACAGTCATCTCTATCTCTTGCCTTTTAAATATTATTCCTGGGATGACTATGTCAGGCTGTTACTTGATTAATCTGTGAGCAACCTCGGAATTTTGGCACTAGCCCTCAGGTGTTAGTCAGGAGGAACTTGCAGTGTCTTAACGCCTGTTTCCGCAGCTATAGTTTCTGTTGCTGAGGTCGATGGCAGGTAATCCGTCAAGTTTCATGTCTTTGAGACTCGTAGAGGTTGGTTTACCTGAATGGCGTGCTCGGCCATTTCAGAGGGTAGTTGAGCGTCAAGTACACTGTTGTGGTTCGGGAGTCATACTAGACCAGACCATGTGAATATGACAGATTTCCTTTGCTGAAGAGTATTAGTAAGCAAGATGGTTTTACTATCAACTGACAATAGTTCCATGGTCATCACTGGTCTATGCTTTTAATTTGTATTAAAAGTCAAATTCCATTATCTGCCATGGCTGGAGAATGAATATTTCTTCTCACATATCTGTGTTCTTATTGTTTCGTTTTTCAATGTATTAATATAAAACTGATTTTCTTTCATGAAGTTAAGTTACAAAGTGTCATCAAATACCAATTCATATCATGATGAACACAATAATTCAGTTTGCAGTAAGTAGATTTTCAGGATGCTCAAGGTACTGCATGGTTTAAGGTAGTTAGGAAAATGGTACCTTACAGGGAGTGTCCTCTGAAGGTTTCGGGTATTGACGATTCAGCAAAACATTGCTTTAAACAACTGAGAAAATGTGAAGATTCCAATTAGAATATGCGTCACAGATAAAAAGGGACGATGCATTAAGCAGTGGAGGTCAAAAGGTCACCTTTATTTCTTGAAAACTTTGCTGCTGCGGGAGAGATGAACCACTTGGAGAAAAACATATAATGCCTTGTCACGTTGCACACATTTTTCAATTCTTTTCAATTGCATGATTTTCTTACGAGATTCTGTCTGACCACTGGAAGCAGCGGATACAGTTTTATGATTCATCTACATCTTGTCCATTTTCGTAAACAGTTGCTACGAGCTAATTATCCATGTGCAGTGCAGCCTGCAACAAGATCTCAAACAAAAACAGAAACCGTTGGAGAAAAGCCTATCCGACACGCAGTATTTGTGCAGAGAGAGAGCAAAGTTTTGAGTCCGTGGGTTCTCATCAGTAAAGGAACAAGTTAGAGATGGAACAGGAAGTGAGCAAGGGCTGGGCTAGGGCAAGATCAAAAGGGAGGAATGTGACTGGGTGGAAGACAGGAGAGATTGAATGTCAGAAGTGTGAGCCTTCTCGGGTCAAAGTAAATTTTGATTGAACAAGGAAATAAACAGGGAATAAAAGCAAGACGTGCCATGAATGAAAGTAATGCAACTGAAACAAACAGTTAATTGGAAACAACATGAAACCAATTGTTTACCGTATAATGCTTCGAGTAATTCAGCATGGAAACATACCCTACACTCCAATTTACCCATGCTTCCCAGGTTCCCGAAACTGAACTGATTCCATTTGCGTGCATTTGATGGATATGTCTAAAAACCGTTCTTCTCTATGTTCATGATCAAATGTGTTTAAAATGTTGTAATTGTACCAGCCACCCCCTCTTCCGTGGCAGTTCAATCCATATATACCCTACACAATCTGTGCGAAAGAATTGCCCCTCTGGCCCTTTTTAAAACCTACCCCTCTCACCTGAAAATATTTGACCTCTAATTTTACACTCCACTGCTCGGCCTTAACTTCATCCGCTATTCACCTTATCTATTTCGCTCATGGTTTCATGAATCTCGAGTACTTTACCCCTCAGCCCTCTACGCTCAACGGAAGAAAGATGTCCCATCCGATCCATGCTCGCAGACTTCAAACCCGGCATTCTGGGTACTTAGAAATGCTTATTTCTCCCCTTCCAAACAATAACATGCTCCCTACGATGGGAAACCATATTGCTCGCAGCATGTCAAAAAACGTCTTCACCAATGATCCAAAATGCTGAAACAACATCTCACAAAGACAGCCCATGAAGTTAGAAGTCGGACGACTCCAGGTCTAAGTCCAACAGGTTAATTTGTCATTACAAGCTTTTCAGTGCTGCCCCTTCGTCAAGTAAAGTGTCAGTTCAAATAAACCTGTTGGTCTCTAATTTGGTAATCGTCAGATCTTGTAAATCTAAATCCAACACCAGCACTTCCATATCATGGCTAACCAATGAAAGTAAGCATGACAAATATTTTATTCACTATAATGTGAACGTGTGACTCCAATTTCAAAGAAATATGTGCCTCTACCTTTAGAGTTTCTCATGCAACAACATGCTCAGGACACTGCCACGAACTGTGTAAGTCTAGTTCTGGCTTGTTTTGCCAAAGTACACAATATATATATCTATACTAAACTCCATTTGCCATTCCTCCGCCCATTTACCCAGTTCTTCAAAATCTCTTTGTAGTCTTTGATACTATATTCACGGTCCGCTGTACTATTCCTTTTATGACATTCGCATGCATACCGTATCTGAATCCTGAACTCACAAGGAAGTCGTTTATATAAATAACGAATAAGTGTGGACAGGCACTGATTCTTACAGGACATCGCTGTTCAAAGGCCTTCAGTTTTAACAATCATATTTTACTACCATGGTCTGTCTTCTCTTATTAGACTAATTTTGTACCTAACTGGCTAAAACTCCGTGGATCCCATATGTTACGAAGACGTGGGTGCACTATACATTTAAGTGAGATAAAAGCTAGCAGAGCGACTGACAGCACCAACTGTTCTGAACAAGATGCAACGAAGCATTTAGCCCAGGAGCTAAGGTAGCTGGTTGCCTGGAAATGACGAAACAGAATCAGATTAGGCCAGCCAGATTGAATTATACCCCCAAAAATGCCAAACTCCAATCAAGTTTGAATTTAGTATGTTGACAATCCTAAAATTCAATGATACATTCCGATGCTTTGCAGATTTCAGACCGGCAAACTGCACAGTTGGGAGGAGAACTGACAAGCCACCAGCAACTGCAGACTGCCTGGAGAATACTTCTCTTAAAGGCACCTTTAATCGAACAGTAACCTGTGAAACAGAAAATCATTAAGAAGAAGAAAGGAATGCAAAGGAAATTCAAAAGAGATTATTCGATATCTGGCTGGTTTGGAAAGTATGAAAGTTTAAAAATCTTTGCCAGGGTCTTTATTAGACTAGTATTGTAGAAGGGTTGCAAAAGATACTTGAGATGAAGGAGTAACAAATATTTATTAGTTAATTATTCTGTGTTACATTTTTCACAATTAAAGTTGCTATTTTTTACTATAAATAGTTCTTGGCCTCTCGAATTTTCACAGATTACTGCAGAAGATAAATATTTTATTTGTTGCTAGTTTAAATTAAGCAGGAGGGTATACCCCGTGTTGAAACAGTTTGGCGACTCCCATGTGGGGATCTCAACTGGTGTAGATTGATTTGAATAGACATGGGCAAAGAAAGATCCCAGCAGAATTAAATACTGATGTGGGTACATTGGCAACATTTATAAGGTATTTGAACAAATACATGGACTGGAAAGGATTAGAAGCATATGGGGCACATACAGGTAATGCGCATTAGAAAGACAAAACAATTTGGTTGGCAAAGGCCACGTTGACCAATGGATATTTGACCATGCTGTAGTACTCCGTATTTCCATGAGTATAACAGTTTAGGTGCATTTGTAGGTTTGTCATAGTGTGTGAACGTGTGTGAGTGGTTGAATGCGTCGATGTTAATTTGAAAATAGGTATGGCGATCGGTGGTGTGGCCCGTACCTGCTTATAGCAAAAGGATCAAGATTGCCAACAAAATATTGCCAATAAACAGAGAAAGGCAGCCTGCCATTGCATTAAGACACAAGATTATATCAGTAGATTATCAAGTCGAACAGTCTGTTCCAGTGTTTAAGTAAAGAATCTAAAAGCATCTTTGCGACGAGCTCCTCAAAGACAAATAAACTAGGACGTGTGCACGCCATTCAGGCAGTTTTGATAAGAGCATACCTGTGAAGCATACAAACGAATATTCTCAGTTTTACTCATAAAAGAATGATTGTCCCACTAAATGAATGACGATCAGAGGCAAGATACAGCTTATTGAGTCACTAAGTAGCAAACAGAGCAATAGTTACAGTTACTCTGTAGTGAATAGTTCCTCCATGGAAATTAATTAAACTCCAACATAGACGCCTGTATGTGAAAGTTCATGCAATTTAGAAAAAAAATCTCCTCATACTGTCTGATCAAATCAATTGTTCACGGCCAATTAGGCACAAAAAAAGTAAGAAAAGAAATTGTGTTATTTAATTTTAATCATCATATCTAAGTTTACCACAAAACTCTTCTTCGAATTAGTTAAAATTAACTCTCTTTTGCATTATAAAATATATAATATCGACAGTGGGAAGTCTAAACGAAATACAGTGAACAGTAAGATTCAAGCAGTCTTCAGAGATTAAACAGCCTGAGACAATTCCGAGGAAGCGTGTCAATTAACTTTGGAATATGAATGAATATAATGCACACAAAGATCCAAATGATTCTTGGTATCTTCATAAGTTGAGAGAATGATTGACTGAAGGTCTGAAAAATGAGAGAGGTCCTGATAGAGGTGAATAAGATCATTAGAGGTAAGGATACAGGGGATGTTTTTTCTCCCCTTGGTGAAGCAATCGACGACGAGAGGGCACCAGTTTGAGAACAGAGGGGAAAGAATGAAAGGAAACCTGAGGGCACCTTTTTCACACAGACAGTGATGCATATATGGAATGAGCTGCCAGTGGAAGTGGATGCCGTTGGAGCATAAAGAACATTTAATAGGGATTTGGAGGAATACATGAATAGGAAAGGATTAGTAGGTTTCGCATTAGGCTTGGGGAAAGGGGCATGACGTGACTGGAAATTTTGATCATAGTCGACCAGTTTCGGTCAAATGGCCTGCCTCCATTCTGTGGGAATCATGATTTTATATTCATGACACGATAAAATTAAAACATTCATTAAGCCCCAGAATTGACCACAGAGGTTCCAAACCAAACTTTTGGAATAACCAATCCAAATATATCCAAACCTTTTTTTTTTAGTGAAACACAAAAGCACAGATTGCTTCTCATAAAACGGAGTCCTGTACGCAATTCATACTTTGACTACTTACTGGCAGTCCGAGTGACTTCCTTACGAGGTCCCAGTTCCCTTTCATCATCTGTTATCTACTTGGACATTGATGTTTTTATCAAGACGTGTTGGAGTGAATTCCCAGGGACTGGCATCGTGAGCAGTCAACATCTGCTATCCGGTGAAAAATAATGCTCTTACTTGTGGCTGGTTTGGGAATAATCTCAACTCCGCAACCTGCTCACCTGTAAACAACAGGAGTATAGCCCATCGCTTAAAAAGAACTTATTGATTTTCCAGCGTCACAATTTGTGAGCGGAATGAATGTATTGTTGAATTTCAAAAGGTTCAAAGAAACTGCAACAATTAATATGTTAAAATTAATACAGAACCTAAACATTCGGTACTGTTGTCAAGAGCGAGGTTCTCATACCATTTCTGTCAATCCTGTTCAACCTTGCACTTTGAGTTTTCGATTTCTCCATTGAACATCTGGAAATAAATGATCAATATGGTCTTCCAGCAGCATTTTTATCTTGTCAAGGGAGTGAAATGAAAGATTGTTTTCAAACAGATGTAGATACAGGTTTTTTTCTTTAACCAGCCGGCATGTGACTACTCAGATAAATATGATTAGGGTGTTGTGAAAGAAGACAGTGTAAAGTTCACAATTGTGTTTCATGATTCTCGATTGACTAAAATATGACACATGTAGATTAAAATGACACAGGACTACGTCTTTAATTGTAGTCAGACGTGTTTGGATATTCACGTCACTCAATGAAGTGAATTTCAGATGTATAGAATAGTTTGAAATCGATGTGGACGTCTTCGTGTTATTTCAGTCTCACACCCTCCTAGATGTAGCTCGCACTGTTACAATGTAATCCAAAACTGATTCTTTTGATAACTATTCGTAGGTCAGTCTCAAATGTTTGTAGATTCATCATGACAAATACAGAAAGCAATATTTCGTAATTTCTTTGGATTGGTTGCTACTTTGGACAATTTTTTTCAGTAAGAGAACAGCACATTTCCTCCTTACTGATATCATATTCTGGGTCGATAACTTCTCAGAGTATGGGACGAAAATTTCCTTTCAGATCCAAATATACCTAGTGACGTCAAATTACTGTTAATTTTTGAAATGAACCAGGTAGTTTTACAGTTGTATTAGATGGTGTGGGGTTCGGTTTAGTGGAGGTTGTCAGCAAAGATAGAAGATCAAATCATAAAATTTCTTCAGATTTAAATGCAAAGAATTTGTTCCATTTTTAACATGTTTCGACCAAATATTTCCGGGATTCAAAAGCATATTATGCAAAA
>NW_025214567.1:0-863 GCF_004010195.1 Chiloscyllium plagiosum | reverse complement strand
CCTGACCTCTCCGCTCCCACCCCACTCCGGCCTATCACCCTCACCTTGACCTTCCTCCACCTATCGCAATTCCAACGCCCCTCCCCCAAGTCCCTCCTCCCTACCTTTTATCTTAGCCTGCTGGACACACTTTCCTCATTCCTGAAGAAGGGCTTATGCCCGAAACGTCGATTCTCCTGTTCCTTGGATGCTGCCTGACCTGCTGCGCTTTTCCAGCAACACATTTTCAGCTCCAGCATAGTATCAGGCTATTTTTGATGTGCTGAATTTGTTCTGTTGGTACTGAGAACTGAGTGTGTATATGCCCGCACACATGGACAGCTTCTACTTAATCATAAACACCACTTTGGCAGACACTGTTTTTCCCTGTTTTTGGATAATGTGCTGCCTCTGCAACTTCTTGCAATAAGAAAATGTGTTGACGTTACTGTAAGTTTATTGTGTAAAGGGAGAAATGGGTACTTCGTTCCTCCAATGTGCAAACTTTGACCTCATAGTTTTTAAATTCACTCTCTGGAATATTTGTCTCCTCCGGAATGGATACATTAGTGTAATAGTTATTGTGTTCAGCTAATGATCCAAAGGTTGTGAGCTTTCAATAGAAGAGTGACCATAAAACCTGGTGACTGTCGTAAAAACTCATTAATGCTCCATTAAAGACCTAAAATCTGATCCATCTCTCCCACTGTTCTTGAGGCACTGACGAACCTTCGCAGTCTGCACAAAAAAACTGACTCCAGACCACACTGTTAACTGGTTTTTAAAGTCTTCTGAAATGACCTAGTAAGCGGAAATATTTTCCCAGCAAACTTATAACAAGGTAGAACTCAATTTCTCTTATACAGCATGCAATATTACAAATG
>NW_025214566.1:43588-46080 GCF_004010195.1 Chiloscyllium plagiosum | reverse complement strand
ACACCGTGCCCCAGAGAGAGAGAGAGAGAGAGTCCCACTCCAGGCTTCCTAGTCCCACAGCGTGCCGCAGAGAGAGAGAGAGAGTCCCACTCCAGGCTTCCCAGTCCCACACCGTGCCACAGAAAGAGAGAGAGAGTCCCACTCCAGGATTCCCAGTCCCACACCGTGCCACAGAGAGAGAGAGACCCACTCCAGGCTTCCCAGTCCCACACCGTGTCGCAGAGAGAGAGAGAGAGACCCACTCCAGGCTTCCCAGTCCCACAGCGTGCCGCAGAGAGAGAGAGAGAGTCCCACTCCAGGCTTCCCAGTCCCACACCGTGCCACAGAAAGAGAGAGAGAGTCCCACTCCAGGCTTCCCAGTCCCACACCGTGTCACAGAGAGAGAGAGTCCCACTCCAGGCTTCCCAGTCCCACACCGTGCCCCAGAGAGTGAGAGAGAGGGAGACCCTCTCCAGGCTTCCCAGTCCCACACTGTTTTGCAGAGAGAGAGAGAGAGAGAGAATCCCACTCCAGGCTTCCCAGTCCCACTCCGTGCCGCAGAGAGAGAGAGTCCCAATCCAGGCTTCCCACTCCCACATCGTGCCGCAGAGAGAGAGAGAGAGAGTCCCACTCCAGGCTTCCCAGTCCCACACCATGCCCAAGAGAGAGAGAGTCCCACTCCAGGCTTCCCAGTCCCACACCGTGCCCCAGAGAGAGAAAGTCCCATTCCAGGCTTCCCAGTCCCACACCGTGCCGCACAGAGAGAGTCCCACTCCAGGCTTCCCAGTCCCACACTGTTTTGCAGAGAGAGAGAGAGAGTCCCACTCCAGGCTTCCCAATCCCACATCGTGCCGAAGAGAGCGAGAGAGAGTCCCACTCCAGGCTTCCCAGTCCCACACCGTCCCCCAGAGAGAGAGAGAGAGAGTCCCACTCCAGGCTTCCCAGTCCCACACTGTTTTGCAGAGAGAGAGAGAGAAAGAGAGAGAGAGTCCCACTCCCGGCTTTCCAGTCCCACACCGTGCCCCAGAGAGAGAGAGAATCCCACTCCAGGCTTCCCAGTCCCACACTGTTTTGCAGAGAGAGTGAGAGAGATTCCCACTCCAGGCTTCCCAGTCCCACACCGTGTCATAGAGAGTAGAGAGGGAGAGTCCCACTCCAGGCTTCCCAGTCCCACACCGTGCCCCAGAGAGGGAGAGAGAGGGAGACCCTCTCCAGGCCTCCCTGTCCCACACTGTTTTGCAGAGAGAGAGAGAGAGAGAGAGAGTCCCACTCCAGGCTTCCCAGTCCCACACCGTGCCCCAGAGAGAGATAGTCCCACTCCAGGCTTCCCAGTCCCACACCGTGCCCCAGAGAGAGAGAGAGAGAGATAGTCCCACTCCAGGCTTCCCAGTCCCACACCGTGCCCCAGAGAGAGAGAGAGAGAGAGTGTCCCACTCTAGGCTTCCCAGTCCCACACCGTGCCGCAGAGAGGGAGAGAGAGAGTCCCACTCCAGGCTTCCCAGGCCCACACCGTGCCGCAGAGAGAGAGAGAGAGAGTCCCACTCCAGGCTCCCACACCGTGCAGCAGAGAGAGAGAGAGTCCCACTCCAGACTTCCCAGTCCCACACTGTTTTGCAGAGAGAGAGAGATAGTCCCACTCCAGGCTTCCCAGTCCGACACCGTGCCGCAGAGAGGGACAGAGAGAGACCCACTCCAGGATTCCCAGTCCCACACCGTGCCGCAGAGAGAGAGAGAGAGAGATAGTCCCACTCCAGGCTTCCCAGTCCCACACCGTGCCCCAGAGAACACCGTGCCAGAGAGAGAGAGAGAGAGATAGTCCCACTCCAGGCTTCCCAGTCCCACACCGTGCCCCAGAGAGAGAGAGAGAGAGAGTGTCCCACTCCAGGCTTCCCAGTCCCACACCGTGCCACAGAGAGGGAGAGAGAGAGTCCCACCCCAGGCTTCTCTGTCCCACACCATTTCACAGAGAGAGAGAGAGTCCCACTCCAGGATTCCCAGTCCTACACCGTGCCGCAGAGAGTGAGAGAGAGTCCCACTCCAGACTTCCCAGTCCCACACTGTTTTGCAGAGAGAGAGAGACAGTCCCACTCCAGGCTTCCCAATCCCACATCGTGCCGAAGAGAGCGAGAGAGAGAGTCCCACTCCAGGCTTCCCAGTCCCACACCGTCCCCCAGAGAGAGAGAGAGAGAGTCCCACTTCAGGATTCCCAGTCCCACACCGTCCCCCAGAGAGAGAGAGAGAGAGTCCCACTCCAGGCTTCCCAATCCCACATCGTGCCGAAGAGAGCGAGAGAGAGAGTCCCACTCCAGGCTTCCCAATCCCACATCGTGCCGAAGAGAGCGAGAGAGAGAGTCCCACTCCAGGCTTCCCAATCCCACATCGTGCCGAAGAGAGCGAGAGAGAGAGTCCCACTCCAGGCTTCCCAATCCCACATCGTGCCGAAGAGAGCGAGAGAGAGAGTCCCACTCCAGGCTTCCCAATCCCACATCGTGCCGAAGAGAGCGAGAGAGAGA
>NW_025214566.1:24225-35828 GCF_004010195.1 Chiloscyllium plagiosum | reverse complement strand
GTCCCACACCGTCCCGCAGAGAGAGAGAGAAAGTCCCACTCCAGGCTTCCCAGTCCCACACCGTGTCGCAGAGAGGGAGAGAGAGAGTCCCACTCCAGGCTTCCCAGCTGACACCATGCTGCTGATGGTATCTGGCTCCGGTTTCCCAGCCCCGTGCTGTGCCCCCACTAGGAGCCCACTCCACACAGACGTGATAGTCCCACTCCAGGCTGACCAACCTACTCTGTTGGTCCGCTGCATACGAAGATGTTGCTGCCCCTGGTGCCCATTGAAGTCACCTGCTGCTGAACAGCTTTCTCTCCAGGGAGTTTGTGAAAAAGGAGGGGACGGAGGGACGAGAAAAAGTTTAAAAAGTGCCGACCAAGAGGACGGGCTGAGGGCCTGCAGCCTGGTTGTTTCCTATCATGTTGGTGCCGTCTTCTCAAACCCCTGGCACAGGTTTTGAACTCACTCCGACCTGATGTTTGTGTGGACCACAGGCTGGGTATTTCTGCTCACCGATGTCTGCCCGCTGTGATCTTAGTGTGTGCTGTCAATTGCCAACACTTCATCCACCAACTCCATGAGAAACCCATCGGTCAGTGAAGCAGGTTATCCTATAGAAGGGATGGAGACACAGCTACATGGATTTAATCCACTCACAAAGCAGCCAAAACACCACCACATCAAGAAATTATAAATAGACAGGACGTCAGCTCCCTCGAAAGAGGAAAGTGCAAAGCAGTAATTTAATGCAGCACTGGGTATACCAGTGGGTACCAAGTAATTGATCTCCCTGCTTTTATGGATTTCAAGTTTGTGTCACATACTGACAGGGTGGTTCAGAAGCTGCTTGCCATTGGTGAGGCCTCTTCTGAAAGATTGTGTTCAGTTCTGGTCTCCCTGTTATAGGCAGGATATTACCAAGGGGAGAGTTCAGAAGAGGGTTACCAGGGTGTTACTGGGTATGGAAGGTCTCGGTTATCAAAAAAGGCTGCATCGGCTGGGACTTTTTTCACAGGAGTAGAGGAGGTTACCTTTTAAAAGTTTATAAAATAAAGCCAGGTTATAGATAGTGTTAATGGGAGGTGTCTTTTCCCTAGACTGGGGGTTTTCAAGACCAGGGGGGGGCAAGGTGAGAAGAGAGAGGTTTAAAAAAAACACGAGGATGGGCACATGTGGAAAGAACTTCCTGAGGAAGTGGTGGATGTGGGTGGGCACATGTGGAAAGAACTTCCTGAGGAAGTGGTGGATGTGGGTATAATGACAACGTTTACAAGATATTTGGATGAGTACCTGAATACAGGGAAGGTTCAAAGAGATATGGGCCGGGAGAGGGCAGGTGGGACTAGTCTAGTTTGGGACAGCTTGGATCGAACGGTCTGTTTCTGAGCTGTATGACTCTATGGCTATGACAGGCCTAACCTAGATTTCACAAAACCCACTGTCCTCTCCGATTAAAACCCAGTTTTGTTCACTTGCCTCTGTATGTGGAGGTCATAAGAGCAGATACAAAGTGACATTTAAGAGGCATTTCAACAGACACATGAACAGGCAGGGACTAGTGGGATAAGGACCATGTGAGGGCAGAGGGGCTTAATTTAGAATGGCACCATGGTCAGGACAGGCATGATGGGCTGAAGGGCCTGTTACTGTGCTGTACTGTTCTGTGTTCTATGATAGCTCTCTCAGTTCAGTCTCAGGCTGGACCTTCAGATACATAAGGCTGGATTAACCATTAACTACTTATCGGACCTCATCCAGAGATGCCAATATTGTCCATACTTTGGACACTTTGACAAGTTTTTATATAAACTCATTTTACTCATGAGGGTGGGTTACTCTTTGGAGGGTCGGTGTGGACTGGTTGGGCCGTAGGGCCTGTTTCCACACTGTGGGGAATCTAATCTAAAAGGGGTGGTATGGCTGAATATTATCTAAAATCCTACTCTTTCGTGATAAAACTCCCAATTCTTACATTAATTACTAATCACAACGTTAAATCTCTGTCACAATCCTTATCTAAACTACAACTGCTTACCAGACTAAGACCAGTACTATCTATGCAGCCAAACATTGCCAGGCTGTAATGAACACGGCGGAGATTGACCTTGTACATGATTAGCTTCTCTTTCTCTCCACCTGGTCAGAGCTCTTTGATGCAAAAATGGCTGCCAAGTATCCCCTCTTATCTGTCCCTGCTGTATTCTTACAGAATGTTCTTTGGCCTTATACCAAATGATCTCCCAGGTCAAGGCCATGGTATTTAATGGGGTAGTTACCCTCAGTATCCATCTTCTGACACTCCATTTCTGTACATGGTCATGGCGAGAACATGGGATGCCAGCAAGTCTGCTCACCATACTCCAATACAGAAACCAGCGTCATTTTTCATGGCAAATCCAGGATTGTCCTTGTATGCCTTTGTTTTGTGCTTAACCTTTCCTGAAACTGCCATCAGGCTTGGCTGTTCAAAGGCCGACTGTTCTGGTTTCGGGCCTAGTTGTTCAGGCCCTGGGCTGTCTGGTCACACCAGGAATGCTGCCCAGCTGTCTGATGTTATCTATTTACTTCTCAGACCACTGCCCAGTTAGTTTAAACAACAGCATGCAGCAGAATGCTCCATAGGAAACACTCCTGGCTCGATTCCAGTGCAACCTGTTGAAGCTGTAGAAGTCCTATATCGCTCTGAGCCAGCATCCCCAGATTCTAAAGCCCTCCCTCCTGCCACATGTTCCGACACTCTATCTCCCAGTTCCTATACTCATTAGCTCATTACTTTTTATATTCCCTCCCCTCCCCTCCGACTAATGTCTGACTGCAGGACCACTTTCTCTCATTTTTCTTCTCTTCACAAGTGTTTTGTTATTCAGCCACTGAGGGTGGAGGTGGAAGTCAGGAGCTGGGCCGTGTAACGAGGTGCAGACTATTTGCTCAGGACGTTGGAAGTTGCAAGTGAAACTCCTGGGATTTATTGGAGCTTCCCAGCGTGAGGATAGAAAGGAAACTCAGGCGGATTAAACCCTGTTGTAACTCAAACTATAACTAAGAGAACGGAAGGAGACACTGTCACAAGTGCAGACCACGTATGTAGGGCACACCCACAGACAACACTCATTAACAGACTGTACATTCATTTATAAAACTTACCAACAAACTGTATATCATATAAAGCACAGATGAATGTCCAAGTAAACCAGTCATTAATAATCGGTCTCTGTGCCACATTCATTATATATCACACTCATTAACAAGACATACATCGATATATGACATTCAATACCAGACTATATGTCCATATACAATAGTCATTAAGTGACATTAACCTGACTGCAGCAACACGGTTCAGATCATGCAGGTCTCTGACATGACAGTGTTTCACTGTCTCCAAGTAGAGCCTTATGGCTGCCACAGAGAATTGGGTCCAGTAATCTCGGGCCTGCTGGATATACATAGCCCTGCACTCCATCAGGTAAAAAACAATGACTGCAGACGCTGGAAACCAGGTTCTGGATCAGCGGTGCTGGAAGAGCACAGCAGTTCAGGCAGCATCGCTGCTCCTCGGATGCTGCCTGAACTGCTGTGCTCTTCCAGCACCACTGATCCAGAACCTGCACTCCATCATACTAGCCATGAGTACATGGGAAAGGTCATAGGGCTATAAGTGATCTCAGTCCAGATGCCCAACTCCCCTCTCCCCCTCCCCGCACTCGGACACAGAGTGGTACTCCTGGCATCCTGCCAAAGGAGGGACCACATCCCGACCTCCTCTCACCCCGAAAGGATACCTCTCAGGACACTCAAGACGTGACCAGCTCCTCCCCTTTGCCTGCCATCCTTAGACATGTGGCAGCTCAAGCCAAGGACTTACCTCTAGCAAGACACAGTCTGTATGTCCATGAGCTACAAAGTGCTGGGAAATGCCATATTTTTGGTCTCATCCAACATTTCACCTGATTTTCCCAAATTCTCAACCCCGTTGGTGGGAGCCGAGGAACCGCAGTGCACCGAGTCCTCAATAAACTGCATTAGCAGCATTCGGCCAGCAGGCTGCAGCATTGACCACAGAATGGGAGCAGACTGCAAGGCCTTTAAAATCCATTCAAGTGTTTGGAACAGTGTTCGGGAAGCTGAGATGGGAATTCCACTAAAGTAAAGATAAGGCAGAGACTCTTTTCAGATCTGGAAGGGCGAAGTTGGAGGCAAGCTCATGGGTAATAGTGTACTGTTAAGGAGCTGGCAATTCTGGGAATCATCAGGAACCATCAGGAACCATCAGTGCTAAAATAGGAAGAGGGACTTACAGAACAACCTCAATTATCTGAACGAGATGGGCGGAAAGTATTTTGTCGAGTAACTGATTGTTCGGAAGGGCAGTGTTTGTCACTGGCCACCTGGGTGTTTTCCTATCTTTGTAGGAAGAGGGACTTACAGAACAACCTCAATTATCTGAACGAGATGGGCGGAAAGTATTTTGTCGAGTAACTGATTGTTCGGATAATTGATTGTTTGGATAATTGATTGTTTGGATAATTGATTGTTCGCATAATTGATTGTTTGGATAAAAAATAAAAAAAAAGAAAAAAAAAGAAAAAAAAACAAAAAAAGAAGAAAAATAAAATAACTGATTGTTCGGATAATTGATTGTTCGGATAATTGATTGTTTGGATAATTGATTGTTCGCATAATTGATTGTTTGGATAAATGATTCTTTGGATAATTGATTGTTCGGATAATTGATTGTTCGGATGACGTTTTGTAGAATCTTGTTCAGATAATCCGAAATTCGGATAATTGACATTGGGATAGCCAAGGTTGTTTTGTATTCTATTTCTTGGACCTCCCACTTGTAGGTTTGTGTGTTGTGGTGAGAGGAGATGCAGTCTCCCCTCAGTGTGGGGACAGGGACAGGGACAGACGGGAGATATTACTGGGCCTATCTTAGTGACGTTGACCCTGTTCCTGCAGGTTGAAGTGTGATCTATGAACAATCAGTGAACATAAATTGGCAGCAATTTGCACTCAAAGAGTTCTGTTTGTGATTTCAAGTCTCAGAACTCTACCTTGTTAAATCACTGCCTTATTAATGGTTAGAATACTTGAGAACGTTAATATTGAAGCATTCACCCTTATGAGAGATTCTTATAGATAACTGTTAGTGTGACATTTGCTCCAATAACCATGTTTTAAAAAATTCTCAAGGTCAGGTTCGTAGGAGAGTAGTCTGACACAGAACAAATATTGAAGCATTCACCCTTATGAGAGATTCTTATAGATAACTGTTAGTGTGACATTTGCTCCAATAACCGTCATCGGCCAATGGGAATCTGGTTCAGTGAGGCAAATGGGCAGCCTGTCAGTCCGAAGGTGATGTTAGTGTGGCCCCTGCAATGTCTGGACGTACCTCATCAGCTCAGCAGTGAAGTCCAAGGGAAAGCAGTGACCTTCAGGACACTGTGTGCTGGCTGACCAGGGGGCCTGGCTGAGTACTTGGTCAGCTCGATACCCTGCTGCCACATGGGTCTCACATCGCGCTGGGGAGGCTCACACAGGGGGGATACTGTCCAGAATCCACTTCATCAAGTGCAAACCCCACCAATTCAGACTGGATCTCCTGTTTGTCCCTGTCCCCACACCGAGGGGAGACTGGATCTCCTGTCTGTCCCTGTCCCTACACTGAGGGAAGACTGGATCTCCTATCTGTCACTGTCCCCACACTGAGGGGAGACTGGATCTCCTGTCTGTCCCTGTCCCCACACTGAGGGGAGACTGGATCTCCTGTCTGTCCCTGTGCCCACACTGAGGGGAGACTGGATCTCCTGTCTGTCACTGTCCCCACACTGAGGGGAGACTGGATCTCCTGTCTGTCCCTGTCCCTACACTGAGGAATGACTGGATCTCCTCTCTGTCCCTGTCCCTACACTGAGGGGAGACTGGATCTCCTGTCTGTCACTGTCCCCACACTGAGGGGAGACTGGATCTCCTGTCTGTCACTGTCCCTACACTGAGGAATGACTGGATCCTCTCTCTGTCACTGTCCCCACACTGAGGAATGACTGGATCACCTGTCTGTCCCTGTCCCCACACCGAGGGGAGACTGGATCTCCTGTCTGTCACTGTTCCCACACCGAGGGGAGACTGGATCTACTGTCTGTCCCTGTCCCAACACTGAGGGGAGACTGGATCCCCTCTCTGTCACTGTCCCCACACTGAGGGGAGACTGGATCTCCTGTCTGTCACTGTCCCCACACTAAGGGGAGACTGGATCTCCTGTCTGTCCCTGTCCCTACACTGAGGGGAGACTGGATCTCCTGTCTGTCCCTGTCCCTACACTGAGGGGAGACTTGATCTCCTGTCTGTCACTGTCCCCACACTGAGGGGAGACTGGATCTCCTGTCTGTCACTGTCCCCACACTGAGGGGAGACTGGATCTCCTGTCTGTCACTGTCCCCACACTGAGGGGAGACTGGATCTCCTGTCTGTCCCTGTCCCCACACTGAGGGGAGACTGGATCTCCTGTCTGTCCCTGTCCCCACACTGAAGGGCGACTGGATCTCCTGCCTGCCTCTGTCCCACACTGAGGAGACACGGGATCTCCTGTCTGTCACTGTCCCCACACTGAGGGGAGACTGGATCTCCTGCCTGTCCCTGTCCCCACACTGAGGGGAGACTGGATCTCCTGTCTGTCACTGTCCCTGCACCGAGGGGAGACTGGATCTCTTGTCTGTCCCTGTCCCTACACTGAAGCGAGACTGGATCTCCTGTCTGTCACTGTCCCCACACTGAGGCGAGACTGGATCCGCTCTCTGTCACTGTTCCCACACTGATGAATGACTGGATCTCCTGTCTGTCCCTGTCCCCACACCGAGGGGAGACTGGATCTCCTGTCTGTCACTGTCCCCACACTGAGGGGAGACTGGATCTCCTGTCTGTCCCTGTCCCCACACTGAGGGGAGACTGGATCTCCTGTCTGTCCCTGTCCCCACACTGAGGCGAGACTGGATCTCCTGTCTGTCCCTGTCCCCACACTGAGGGGAGACTGGATCTCCTGTCAGTCCCTGTCCCTACACTGAGGGGAGACTGGATTTCCTGTCTATCACTGTCCCTGCACCGAGGTGAGACTGGATCTCCTGTCTGTCCCTGTCCCCACACTGAGGGGAGACTGGATCTCCTGTTTGTCCCTGTCCCCACACTGAGGCGAGACTGGATCTCCTGTCNTCTGTCCCTGTCCCTACACTGAGGGGAGACTTGATCTCCTGTCTGTCACTGTCCCCACACTGAGGGGAGACTGGATCTCCTGTCTGTCCCTGTCCCCACACCGAGGGGAGACGGGATCTCCTGTCTGTCACTGTTCCCACACTGAGGGGGGACTGGATCTCCTGTCTGTCCCTGTCCCCACACCGAGGGGAGACGGGATCTCCTGTCTGTCACTGTTCCCACACTGAGGGGGGACTGGATCTCCTGTCTGTCCCTGTCCCCACACCGAGGGGAGACGGGATCTCCTGTCTGTCACTGTTCCCACACTGAGGGGGGACTGGATCTCCTGTCTGTCCCTGTCCCCACACTGAGGGGAGACTGGATCCCCTCTCTGTCACTGTCCCCACACTGAGGGGAGACTGGATCTCCTGTCTGTCCCTGTCCCTACACTGAGGGGAGACTGGATCTCCTGTCTGTCACTGTCCCCACACCGAGGGGAGACTGGATCTCCTGTCTGTCACTGTCCCCACACTGAGGGGAGACTGGATCTCCTGTCTGTCCCTGTCCCCACACCGAGGGGAGACGGGATCTCCTGTCTGTCACTGTTCCCACACTGAGGGGAGACTGGATCTCCTGTCTGTCCCTGTCCACACACTGAGGGGTGACTGGATCTCCTGTCTGTCCCTGTCCCCATACAGAGGGGAGACTGGATCTTCTGCCTTTCCCTGTCCCCTCACCGAGGGGAGACTGGATCTCCTGTCTGTCCCTGTCCCCACACTGAGGGGAGACTGGATCTCCTGTCTGTCCCTGTCCCCATACAGAGGGGAGACTGGATCTCCTGTCTGTCCCTGTCCCCATACAGAGGGGAGACTGGATCTCCTGTCTGTCCCTGTCTCCATACAGAGGGGAGACTGAATCTCCTGTCTGTGTGGTTCCTTGTGGAATGTTTGTCAGATGCAGGGTTCCTGCATTGCCCTGGAGAGCTAGTGCTTTAGCTGTTGATAGAAAGCTCTCCGGACATCGTCCCCTGGCAGCTGTACATGACATTTCCGGTGATAGTGATCACAACCCCCTGACCTTTACTCGATCGGTGAAGAGGGCTAAGAGCTGACAGTACGGGCGAGTATTTAATTGGGGGAGGGGGAATTACAATGTTATAGGCAGGAACTGTGGAGCGTAAATTGGGAACAGATATTCTCAGGGAAATGCACGACAGAAATGTGGAGGTTGTTTAGGGAGCACTTGCTGCGAGTGCTGGATTGGTTTGTCCCACTGAGGCAAGGAAGGGATGGTAGGGTGAAGGAACCTTGGGTGACAAGGGATGTGGAACATCTGGTCAAGAGGAAGAAGGAAGCTTACTTCAGGTTGAGGAAGCAAGGATCAGACAGGGCTCTGGAGGGTTACAGTGTAGCCAGGGAGGAACAGAAGAATGGACTTAGGAGAGTGAGAAGGGGGCATGGAAAAGCTTTAGTGGTTCGGATTAAGGGAAACCCCAAGGTATTCTACACTGATGTGAGGAACAAGAGGATGGTCAGAGTGAGGGAAGGGCCGATCAAGGAGAGTGAAGGGAACTTGTGCCTGAAGTCGGAGGAGGTGGGGGAGGCTTTGCTTCAATGATCACGCGTGAGAGGAAGCTTGTCATATTGTGAGGACAGCGTGAAACAGGCTGAGACGCTCAAACAGATTAATACTAAGAAGGAGGATGTGCCGGAAATTTTGAAAAACGTGAAGATCTTTAAGTCCCCTGCTCCAGATGGGATATACCCGAGGTTTCTACAGGCCGCGAGGCTGATGGCGATGATCGTTGTGTCCTCACTGTCCACGGAGTAGTACCAGCGGATTGGAGGGTGGCAAATGTTATTCCCCTGTTTAAGGAAGGCAACAAGAAAGGGATAATCTGATGCCTGGAGGAAGTACACCTCACCTTCTGCCTTGGGACCCTGCAACCACACACGATTAATGCAGATTTCACCAATTCCCCTATTTCCCCTTCCCCCACATTATCCCAGTCCCAAGCCTCCAACCCATCATCTACCTATCGCATTCCCAGCTACCTCTCCCCCAGTCCCACCCCCCTCCCTTTTTACCTCTCAGGTGCCCTCCGGCCCACAAGCCTCATTCCTGAGGGGCATGGAGGAGGGTAAACAGACAAGGGCTTTTCCCTGGGGTGGGCCCAGAACTAGAGGGTGTAGGTTTAGGTGAGCGGGGAGAAATACAGAAAGGTCCAGAGGGGAATCTTTCACGCAGAGGGTGGTCAGTGTCTGGAATGGGCTGCTAGAGATAGCGGTGGAATCAAGTACAATTTCATCATTTATGAAACATTTGGACAGGTCCAAGGATAGAATAGGTTTGGAGGGATATAGACTAAACTCAGGCAAATGGGACCAGTTTAAATTGTGAAAACTAGTCAGCATGGACATTTTGGGCTGAAGGGCCTGGTTCTATGCTGTAGACCTCTCAGACTCTATAACCTGGTCTTTCCCTGTCATTCACAGTCGGCCTCAGTTTAATCCAGTCCCTGACAGTTTGCCCTGGTTTCACACTGTGTAACACAGTCTCTCTCAGGTTAATCCAGTTGTTCCCAGTTTAACATGTTCTCTCCCAGTACATCCCAGTTTTTTCCGAGCTGAACCCTGTCCATTCCCCCCTGGGTTCTGGATTAGTGGTGCTGGAAGAGCACAGCAGTTCAGGCAGCATCCAAGGAGCTTCAAAATCGACGTTTCGGGCAAAAGCCCTTCATCAGGAATAAAGGCAGTGAGCCTGAAGCGTGGAGAGATAGGCTAGAGGAGGGTGGGGAGAAAGTAGCGTAGAGTACAATGGGTGAGTGGGGGAGGGGATGAAGGTGATAGGTCAGGGAGGAGAGGGTGGAGTGGATAGGTGGAAAAGGAGATAGGCAGGTAGGACAAGTCCGGACAAGTCATGGGGACAGTGCTGAGCTGCAAGTTAACCCTCCGAAGAGTAACTCACTCAGACCCATTCCCCTACCCTATATTTACCCCCTGACTAATGCACCTCACACTATGGGCAATTTAGTATGGCCAATTCACCTGGCCTGCTTATCTTTGTGACTGTGGGAGGAAACCGAAGCACCCAGAGGAAACCCACGCAGATACGGGGAGAATGTGCAAACTCCACACAGACAGTCGCCCAAGGTTGGAATTGAACCTGGGTCCCCGGTGCTGTGAGGCCACAGTGCTAACCACTGAGCCACCTTGCCGCGCCAACGTTAAGAAAATAAAACGCGAGGAACAGCAATCCCTCCTGATCTTAGTCTGAAATGGGAGACTCCTTATTTTCAAAATGTGCCCAAACTTCTAGATTCCTTTGCAAGAGGTTTGTACTCTCTCAGCATCTATCCTGTCAAACCCACTTAGGATTTTACATATTTCAATAAGACCACCTCTCATTCTTCAAAATTCCAATGGGTGCAGCTCAAACCTATTTAACTTTTCATTAGGCAATCCCATTGTCCTGGCCATGAGCTAGTGAAGGTTCTCAGAACAGTTCTAACACAAGTATATCTCCCCTTAAATAAGGAGACCAAACACGGTATTCCAAGTGTGTGCTTACCGATGTCCTGTAGAATGTTCAATCCCCCATACAATAAAAGCAAACATTCCATTTCCATTCCTAATTACTTGCTATACCTGCATGTCAACATTTTGTGATTCATGTACAAGGATTCCTCTGTCATGCCATATCTGGAATCTCTCTCCCACTAAACAATATCCTGCTTTCTGTCCTGCAAAACAGAACATCATCTCATTTTCCCTTAATTTATTTGTATTCCTTGGCAAAATCTTTGTATTCACCTCACAACTTATTTACCTAACTATCTATGTGGCTGCAGCAAATTTGGCACCAATATAATTGGCCACTTCAGCCAAGTCATTAATGTAAATTGTAAGTTATAGAGTCATAGAGATGTACAGCACGGAAACAGACCCTTCAGTCCAACCCGTCCATGCCGACCAGATATCCCAACACAATCCAGTCCCACCTGCCAACACCCGGCCCATTTCCCTCCAAACCCTTCCTATTCATATACCCATCCAAATGCCTCTTAAATGTTGCAATTGAACCAGCCTCTACCACTTCCTCTAGCAGCTCATTCCATACACATACCACTCTCTATGTGAAAATGTTACCCCACAGGTCTCTTTTATATCTTTCTCCTTTAAACCTAAATCTATACCCTCTAGTTCTGGACTCCCCGACCCCAGGGAAAAGACTTTGTCTATTTACCCTATCCATGACACTCAAAATTTTGTCAACCTCTATAAGGTCACCCCTCAGCCTCTGACGCTCCAGGGAAAACAGCTCCAGCCTGTTCAGCCTCTCTGTGTAGCTCAAATCCTCCAACCCTGGCAACATCCTTGTAAATCTCTTCTGAGCCCTTTCAAGTTTCACAACATCTTTCTGATAGG
>NW_025214566.1:15490-21997 GCF_004010195.1 Chiloscyllium plagiosum | reverse complement strand
GGGTCTGTCCATTCCCTCCAGGGTCTGTCCATTCCCCCTGGGGCCTGTCCATTCCCCTGGGCCTGTCCATTCCCCCTGAGGCCTGTCTATTCCCCTGGGGCCTGTCCATTCCCCCAGGGCTTGACCATTCCCTCCAGGGTCTGTCCAGTCCCCTGGGGCCTGTTCATTCCCTCCAGGGTCTGTCCATTCCCCTGCGGTCTGTCCATTCCCCCTGGGGCCTGTCCATTCCCTCCAGGGCCTGTCCATTCCCCCAGAGCCTGTCCATTCCCTCCAGTGTCTGTCCATTCCCCCAGAGCCTGTCCATTCCCTCCAGTGTCTGTCCATTCCCCCAGAGCCTGTCCATTCCCTCCAGTGTCTGTCCATTCCCCCAGAGCCTGTCCATTTCCCTGGGGCTTGTCCATTCCCTCCAGGGTCTGTCCATTCCCCTGCGGTCTGTCCATTCCCCCTGGGGCCTGTCCATTCCCTCCAGGGTCTGTCCATTCCCTCCAGGGTCTGTCCATACCCCTGGGGCCTGTCCATTCCCCCTGAGGCCTGTCTATTCCCCTGGGGCCTGTCCATTCCCCCAGGGCTTGACCATTCCCTCCAGGGTCTGTCCAGTCCCCTGGGGCCTGTTCATTCCCTCCAGGGTCTGTCCATTCCCCCTGGGGCCTATCCATTCCCTCCAGAGTCTGTCCATTCCCTCCAGTGTCTGCCATTCCCTCCAGTGTCTGTCCATTCCCCCAGAGCCTGTCCATTCCCTCCAGTGTCTGTCCATTCCCCCAGGGCCTGTCCATTCCCTGATGAAGGACTTTTGCCTGAAACGTCGATTTTGCCTGTCCTCAGATTTTGCCTGAATTGCTGTGCTCTTTCAGCACCTCTAATCCATTCCCCCAGAGTCTGTCCATTACCCCATGGCCAGTCCATTCCCCTGGGGTCTGTCCATTCCCCCTGAGGCCTGTCTGTTCCCCCTGGGGCCTGTCTATTCCCTCCAGGGTCTGTCCATTCCCCCAGGGTCTGTCCATTCCCCTACGGTCTGTCCATTCCCTCCAAGGTCCGTCCATTCCCCCAGGGCCTGTCCATTCCCTCCATGGTCTGTCCATTCCCCCAGGGCCTGACCATTCCCCCAGGGCCTGTCCATTCCCTCCAGGGCCTGTCCATTCCCCCAGGGCCTGTCCATTCCCTCCAGGGCCTGTCCATTCTCCTGGGGCCTGTCCTTTCCCCGTGAGGCCTGTCCATTCCCCCAGGGTCTGTCTATTCCCCCTGGGGCATGTCCTAACCCCGTGGGGCCTGTCCATTCCCCCTGAGGCCTGTTGATTCACCCTGGGGCCTGTCCAATCCCCTGGGGCCTGTCCATTCCCCCTGAGGCCTGTTGATTTACCCTGGGACATGTCCATTCCCCCAGGGTCTGTCCATTCCCCCTGAGGCCTGTCCATTCCCTCCAGGGTCTGTCCATTCCCCTACAGTCTGTCCATTCCCTCCAAGGTCCGTCCATTCCCCCAGGGCCTGTCCATTCCCTCCATGGTCTGTCCATTCCCCCGGGGCCTGTCCATTCCCCCAGGGCCTGTCAATTCTCTCCAGGGCCTGTCCATTCCCCCAGGGCCTGTCCATTCCCTCCAGGCCCTGTCCATTCCCCCGGGGTCTGTTCATTCCCCCTGGGGTCTGTCCAATCCCCTGGGGCCTGTCCATTCCCCCTGGGGCCTGTCCATTCCCCCTGGGGCCCGTCCATTCCCCCAGGGTCTGTCCATTCCCCTGGGGCCTATCCATTCCCTCCAGTATCTGTACATTCCCCCAGGGCCTGTCCATTCCCTCCATGGTCTGTCCATTCCTCTGAGGCCTGTCCATTCACCCAAGGCCTGTCCATTCCCCTGGGGCCTGTCCAATCGACTGGGGTCTGTCCATTCCCGCTAGGGCCTGTCCATTTCCTCCAGGGTCTGTCCATTCCCTCCAGGGTCTGTCCATTCCCCCAGGGCCTGTCCATTCACTCCAGGGTCCGTCCATTCCCCCAGGGCCTGTCCATTCCCCTAGGGTCTGTCCATTCCCTCCAGGGTCTGTCCATTACCCTGGGGCCTGTCCAATCCCCTGGAGCCTGTCCATTCCTCTGGGGTCTGTCCATTCCCCTGAGGCCTGTCCATTCATCCAGGGCCTGTGAATTCCTCTGGGGCCTGTCCATTCCCTCCAGGGTCTGTCCATTCCCTCCAGTGTCTGTCCATAACCCCAGGGCCTGCCCATTCCTCTGGGGACTGTCCATTACCCCAGGGCCTGTCCATTACCCCAGGGCTTGTCCATTCCCCTGGGCCCTGTCCAATCGACTGGGGTCTGTCCATTCCCCCTAGGGCCTGTCCATTTCCTCCAGGATCTGTCCATTCCCTCCAGGGTCTGTCCATTCCCCCAGGGCCTGTCCATTCACTCCAGGGTCCGTCCATTCCCCCAGGGCCTGTCCATTCCCCCAGGGTCTGTCCATTCACTCCAGGGTCTGTCCATTCCCCCAGGGCCTGTCCATTCCCTCCAGGGTCTGTCCATTCCCCCAGGGCCTGTCCATTCCCCCAGGGCCTGTCCATTACCCCAGAGCCTGTCCATTCCCTCCAGGGTCTGTCCATTCCCCCTGGGCCTGTCCATTCCGTCCAGGATCTGTCCATTCCCCCAGGGTCTGTCCATTCCCCTGGGGCCTGTCCATTCCCTGGGGTCTGTCCATTCCCTGGGGTCTGTCCATTCCCCCAGGGTCTGTCCATTCCCCTGGGGCCTGTCCATTCCCTCCAGGGCCTGTCCATTTCCCCTGAGGCCTGTCCATTCCCCTAGGGCCTGTCCATTCCCCCAGGGTCTGTCCATTCCCTGGGGTCTGTCCATTCCCCTGGGGCCTGTCCATTCCCTCTGAGGCCTGTCCATTCCCTCTGAGGCCTGTCCATTCCCCCTGGGGCCTGTCCATTCCCTCCAGTGTCTGTCCATTCCCTCCAGGGTCTGTCCATTCCCCTGGATTCTGTCCATTCCCCCCGGGGTCTGTCCATTCCCTCCAGTGTCTGTCCATTCCCCCAGGGCCTGTCCATTCCCTCCAAGGTCTGTCCATACCCCGGGGCTTGTCCATTCACCCAGGGGCTGTCCATTTCCCTCCAAGGTCTGTCCATACCCCCAGGGCCTGTCCATTCACCCAGGGCCTGTCCATTCCCCTGGGGCTGTCCTATCCCCTGGGGCCTGTCCATTCCCCCTGAGGCCTGTTGATTTACCCTGGGGCCTGACCAATCCCCTGGGACCTGTCCATTCCCCCAGGGTCTGTCCATTCCCTCAAGGGCCTGTCCATTTCCCTGGGGCCTGTCCATTCCCTCCAAGATCTGTCCATTCCCTCCAGGGCCTGTCCATTCCCCCTGGGGCCTGTCCATTCCCCCTGGGGCCTGTCCATTCTCTCCAGGGTCTGTCCATTCCTCTGGGGCCTGTACATTTCCCCAAGGGCCTATATATTTCCCCAGGGCTTGTCCATTCCCCCAGGGCCTGTACATTCCCCTGGGGCCTGTCCAATCCCTCCCGGGTCTGTATATTCCCCCTGGGGCCTGTCCATTCCCCTGGGGCCTGTCCAATCCCTCCAGGGTCTATCAATTCCCCTGGGGTCTGTCCATTCCCCCTGGGGCTGTCCATTCCCCTACGGTCTGTCCATTCCCCCGGGGCCTGTCCATTCCCTCCAGGGTCTGTCCATTCCCCTGGGGCCTGTCCATTCCCTCCACGGTCTGTCCATTCCCCCAGGGTCTGTCCATTCCCTTCAGGGCCTGTCCATTCCTCTGGGGCCTGTACATTTCCCCAGGGCCTGTCCATTCCCCCAGGGCTTGTCCATTCCCCTGGGGCCTGTCCACTCCCCCAGGGCCTATCCATTACCCCAGGGCCTGCTCGTTCCCCCTGAGGCCTCAGGGTCAATGACCACTTCTCTTGCACACATCTGGAAATGGATGTATGTATATATACTCTCCAGTTCCCACAGTGAAAACAAGGTGAAAGCAATGACTGCCCTGGCAAATCTGATGGTGAGCAGAGATTCCAAATACGAACTGTGAGGAAAGTGATGCATTCACCTTTATTAGTATCGTTGCTGGAATTCTGCTCTGTATTTCTTCAAAGTCTGCTGACCTGTGACAGCTCTGGAAGTGAATGTGGGGGCAGAAGGCAATTAAGTGTTAAACATATTCAGTAAACACCGGGTTCAGATGCAAGTGTGACTTGTATTCATTAGGTCAGTCTGAAACACTCAGTGTTTCGGCATTAACCCTGATGCTACGCTCCTTATGATCTCTGATGGAGCAACATATTGTCAAACCATTCGAGCGAAGGTGGGTTCCATCTACAAAGCAATAGAGGACACGTCAGTCACTGGACAGGAGCTGATAAATGAGTCATTCCTTCATAGGCTTACACTCAATCAAAGTGCAAAACACAGAGAGTTCACCATGACCTCACTCACTGGCACGTTTCTGTGGCTGCTCAGGTAGATCTCGTTATTTACTGCCGGGCCTGACACAGAAATGTTCCGAGTGTGTTCGCTGTTTGATTTGTGACGGAATGGGATGTACAACGGGAGGGACAGGGGGAGATCGTGCTGTGACTGTTGGCCCTGTCCATAACAGAGATCTAAACAGGATAGAGACTGCTCAGTGCCCACCCTGAGAAACACCAGGTCACTAATCGCTGACTCAGTTTCAGTCCTTGGAGACATCCCACATAGCAATGTTAGATAGAATTCAGAAATTTGAGCCTTTTATTTTTCAAATTATTATTATTAACTTTGGGGCAAGAGACGAAATATCTCAGAAAGCAGCAAATGCCTCCTGCTGAATCTTTTCCATTCCTCTCCACTCTGACCTACAAACACTTTCTTAACAGTTTCCAAAATATCAGGTAAAGCTCACAGCTTACTGAATCGATTCAGAATGGCCCCTATACAGAGACAATTTATAAGGCCCCACAAATTTCCCATAATGTTGTTGCTTGAGGATCGCCTGTGTCTGAAGGTTTGTTTGGGCAAAGTGGAAATCCCCGTCAGGTTTCGGCTCCTCTCTGTCAGGCTGGGCCAGTTTTCCTGCTGAATCATACCAAACGTAATTGCCATCCCTGTTTTGTGCCAAGTGGCAAGTCCAGTTCCTGCTCCATCTCCTAGAATTGACTTCCCTCCCTGGCACAGGCACTGTGCGTAAAAGCCTGTTCTACACTTGGACAAGTTCTGCCAGTCTGGAGGCATCCTGCATGGTGACTGACATTTGACCTAGTCATAGCAAACAGGGTGGGGGGGCACTGGTGCCCTGTGGGTCAGGAAGGGTCCTGGACGAGGCGCTGACAAGGCATGATTTACTCTTCCCTCCAAACCAGCTGGGGAGGTCACCCCATCAGCCCATGCCAACCTGGTCCAAGACCCCGATTACTGTGGTCTCAGTCACCGAGAGGGATGCCCAGCACTGTAGGGTGAAGGTCAATGACTTCCTCCACTCTGCCAGTGTAAGTGCCACTGTCTCCCTGCCAATATCTCAAACCCTCTGTTCTGCTCTGTTTCCATGCTGTATTACCGTATGACACTACCACAGAAACCAGAAAAGGAAGGCAAAGGAGTAGGAAGGAGAGTTTTCACTTCTCAAACCGGCACTGCCACCACTGTGATTACATCCCATGGGGCATTACTGCAAAGAGCAGTGAAAGGGCCAGGGAAGTAATTTATACTGAGGCTTCAGATACAGTGAAGGCCTCAGCATTTATTTCAGATCAAACAGAGCAAATTTCAACAAGTTTGGGGAAAGAATTTAACAGTAAAAGCAATGTCAGAAGCTAGTTCCGATCTGAAAGTCAATGAAACCATGTTTCAGGGTTGGGTGGGTGGGAGGGATGGGACGGGTAAGATGCATGAACCACAGCCAGAGGACTCTTTTCACAAAGTTGTGCAAAAGCAGGTCTGTTATGTTTGGGAACTTGGTGGAAATACCCATATTTGCCCAAAATGGAGCACGAAAATCCATCTTAGCTTCAGAAGTCGGGAAAATCTTTTCAAAGAGGGAAGCTGCCATTTTGATTGGTTAGAATGGTGGGAAATCCCAGCAAGCAACACAACGGAGCACAACTGAAATGATTGACAGCAGCTAATCATCACAGAATGGTTATGTAACAGTCTAATTAAAGGATTGAATATGGTAACATTGCAATACAGTGTTTAGAAAATCCTCAGACAAGTGAATGACTACAATATTCAACCATACTGAGGTGAACAGGCTAGACAGCAACTGAAGTTAATACAGAAGTTGATAATTATAAGAATACAACTGAATAAACAGTACATTACAAACAGCATATTTAAAATACCCTTCAGTCTCAAAGCATTTCAAAATACAGGACGAAGAATTAATAACCACTTGAGAGAGAAAATTGAAGGAAAGTAATTCTTCCAAATGGATTCCAGGTCAGAAATTGGTGATGTGGGTGGAGGTGAGCAGCGAGGGGTGGTAGCTATAAGAACTGTGGGACAGCGGGTGGTAAGGGTGGGGCTGAGGGGGTGAGGGGGAGGTGAGGGTG
>NW_025214566.1:0-2196 GCF_004010195.1 Chiloscyllium plagiosum | reverse complement strand
CCAGGTGGTCACGGAGGGAACGGTCTTTGCGGAAGGTGGAGAGGGGTGGGGAGGGAAATATATCCCTGGTGGTGGGGTCTGTTTGGAGGTGGCGGAAATGTCGGCGGATGATTTGGTTTATGTGAAGGTTGGTAGGGTGGAAGGTGAGCACCAGGGGCGTTCTGTCCTTGTTACGGTTGGAGGGGTGGGGTCTGAGGGCGGAGATGCGGGATGTGGACGAGATGCGTTGGAGGGCATCTTTAACCACGTGGGAAGGGAAATTGCGGTCTCTAAAGAAGGAGGCCATCTGGTGTGTTCTGTGGTGGAATACGGGATGGCATTTTTGCAAGAGATTGGGTGGGAAGAGGTGTAATCCAGGTAGCTGTGGGAGTCAGTGGGTTTGTAAAAAATGTCAGTGCCAAGTCAGTCGTCACTAATGGAGATGGAGAGGTCCAGGAAGGGGAGGGAGGTGTCAGAGTTGGTCCAGGTAAATTTAAGGTCAGGGTGGAATGTGTTGGTGAAGTTGATGAATTGCTCAACCTCCTCGCGGGAGCACGAGGTGGCGCCAATGTAGCAGAGGAAGAGGTGGGGAGTGGTGCCGGTGTAATTACGGAAGATCAACTGTTCTACGTAGCCAACAAAGAGACAGGCATAGCTGGGGCCCATAAGTGGCTACCCCTTTGGTCTGGAGGAAGTGGGATGATTCAATGGAGAAATTGTTAAGGGTGAGGACCAGTTCGGCCAAACGAATGAGAGTGTCGGTGGAAGGGTACTGTTGGGGACGTCGGGAGAGGAAAAAACGGAAGGCTTGGAGGCCCTGGTCATGGCGGATGGAGGTGTAGAGGGATTGGACACACACACTTTCCTGTTCCAGTGTGCCATAGTTACCTTACCCTCCCTGTAGCAGTTCAAACAAGAACAAACCTCAAACCTGACCTGTTGGACCATTACAAAAGTTGGTATTGCTGCACTCCTACCCTCTGTAAATATATCTTCCTTTTGTTGACCACTGAAAGAATAGCAAGTCCCTACCTATCCTAAAGGATGAGATTGTCTCCTGGCACAAAATGTTCAGACTACATGGAAAATTGTAACTGCTTTGATTGGCGTTGAGACCTTTCATTACCCCACTGATAATTACAGTTCCCAAGTGCAAATCTGTACATCTTTCCTTTCTTAAAACGGTCCAAGAATACCCTATGCACCCAAGGAATAGTTAATCTCATGTAAAAGTCAATCTAACATTGATAAAAATGTTTATAGTTTTTCATATATCTTATGTAAGTTGTTCTTCAGCTTTTGATAGTTTGGAGAGAGGGTTAATGGGAACAGTTTAGTGAATCTATTTCACAATTGCTCTTTGTCATTTAAATAATCGGAAATGAGATTGTCTGGGCAAGCCACTTCCTGCTGAATGCAGGACCCTGACCAGCAACCACAGAGACTCTGTTACTCCTGGAGTTCCCAACAACTCTCATGGTTTTCAACTATTTCAACATAATACTTTAAAGTTTCATCATTCACCTATTCACAATCTCACTTGGTACTTCCTGCTGACTGGAAATCTAATCTGTACTTATCGATGATTCAATAAAAATAAGAAAAAAAGTACTTCTCTGTGTAAAAGTATGCACTGTGCATGTGCTGTGTACTGTGACTGCACAATCTGCTATGATTGCAGTTTGTAAAAATCATCAATTGTGTATTGTCTCGGGACACATCCCCAGTGAATGGCTGGACTTAATGCATTCATGTATAAGTCGGCCCTCAACTTTTTGTCTGAAATACTGGTCCCAAAAGCTTTACTTTTACAAGTAATAATATAGTAATAGGCAACAGTTTGAGGAGACTGATTGAGTCTAAAGGCCTTTTGCCTATTGTAAACCTTAAGTTTTTGGTTCTGGCAACGATGATTAAAACTGAAATTCTTAGCAAATCCAAAGGTTGAAAACAGTCCATGGTCAAACAGAACTCGTCAGAAGATTTAAATGTAATCCAAATTTATTCATCTATGGAACTGTAACTAATCAGGCTGAGCTATTTCATGTCAATTTATCTTATTGCACTGAATCATAAAAGTGCTTCATTTTCATGCTAGCTAAGTAACAACCCAAATGGCCTCACTTCCTGTTTTCTCTCCCTACAATGTTTTTTTAATGTTCCAATTATTATCAATTCCCTCTTGTAAACCATAAGTCTCCCTCTCCCACACATCTT
>NW_025214565.1:45053-46075 GCF_004010195.1 Chiloscyllium plagiosum | reverse complement strand
GATGCACTGCTGAAAGAACCAAACATTGCTAGTTTTTCAAAAATAAGGTATTTCAGTTCAACTTTAAAACAACCAGAAGTGCAAGTCAAATTCAAAATTTAAAATTCCACTTGGAAGGATTAGGCCACGATAAAGTTGACAATTATAACTCTGCCCCCTAACTAGTATTTACACACAGCCTGTGGCATTCTACTGGCACCATATTTAAATAATTCAAGATGAAAGTACACATGACTTCTACATGATTACTTTAAAACTGCACCCAGATTCTCCCAACCATCCATGCTGTGGGATTGGCTGCCTCTAATATAACTTTGCATCAAAATGTAGACGTCTGTACCTCCCATCCTGCAATACTTATAACTGTGGCATCTAGGTAACTATAAAGTCTAACTGGATAGTATCAAAAGGTGCACTTGGCAAGGGAGTTTCACTTGGTGGACACTTTATTCCTTTCCCGGGATTATACTTTTGTTGAATTACCTCTAAACGTCCTCCACTCAGAATCCGCTTCTCTCCTTCAATACTGCTCTCACATTAACCCTGTTACATTCGTACAGGACGAACATCTTGAATTGCTTGATCCTCCCCATGATTGTGTTCTCATAAATTAATTTGTTACTAAACCACATCCTGATCTTACTGATCAGGCTCTAGTTAACCCAGATCTTACTTTATGTCGATGGTTCTTCTTCTATCTCTCCAGAGGGCAAATGCATGTCAGGATATCGATTGTCACTTTTTCTCAGACACGAGAAACTTATTCTGTCCACCCACCCTGTTCTGCCCAGCAAACTGAACTCCTTGCTCTCACCCATGTCTGTATACTTGCTAAAAGAAAGTCAGCTAATATCTGATTCCCATTATGCCTTTAGATGTGCCCATAATTTTGTTCAACTTTGGCAGCAGTGCGGCTTCCTTAGCTCATCAGGAATCCTGACCCTCAATGCCTGTGATGCTAATCTCCTCATTGCTATTCAATTTCGCCCTCAATTGGCAAGTATCAAATGTTCTGCTCACTC
>NW_025214565.1:29565-41400 GCF_004010195.1 Chiloscyllium plagiosum | reverse complement strand
TTTTTCTTCCCAGCACTTTAGGAATATTACTTTTATCATCTGTGATGACAGAACCAATATACATATTTATTTGGTATGCTATATATTTATCCCACATTATAACATCCTCTGTGTCTCATTGTAAGGGATTTGTTTTCAATAATCGTTTTTTTTCTCTCAATTCATATACCTTCAGGAACTTTAAGAAATCGTTTTCGGTTTCTCTCAAGCTTACTGTGAAACAAAATTTTCGTTCTGCATTAATTCTTTCTTCATGTTCTGCTGATATCTGAACTGGTCCCATTCTTAATGTCTGCTGCTATGTTCAGCCAATTTCAGCCAATCCTTGAGTGCAATATTATGCCTAATATCGCTTGTTATGCATGACATGGCCACGTTTCCCGTTTTCTTTGTGTCAGACAGGAGTGAGAAGCAGTTGCAGTTCCTGGAAATGTTTTTGAAACGCTTGTTTTGTTAAGTTCTGTTCCACAATTCGTTGTACCGTGCTCATGCTTCATATGAGTATCATTTCTTCTATATAGATTTCGGCTCATAATCTAAGTCAGCTCTATCACTCCCGAACTTAATGAAGAATTCTCTCACTGACTTCTTCACTCTTCCTTAGGGGCAGCATAGATGTGGATTGTCAATTATTCCTTGACATATATACAAATAAAGCTTTCCAATCAGAGAGAGAGAGAGAGAGAGAGAGAGAGAGAGAGAGAGAGAGATCGCGCGATTTGACTGATGGTGATTTAACCTGAGAGTCGTTGTGCCTCAGGCAAGGTGCAGGATTGAAAATGTGGGTACTTCATAAAGCCAATACGAGAACTGTGCACATGCTGCTGCTGTCATTCTTCATCGCAATCTCGTCGACCAGCCAACTAAGCTAGCTCACTAATGGCCATTGAACAGTCCGTAATCAAGGATTCTCTGCCCTCCATTTGTGTTCTTAATGTAGCGACTCAGAAAACCATCTCATACATACACCACATATGTCGCCTCCATGGGATTGTTACTGATCTGACTTGCTCAGTCTATGGGCAGATTGAAGTCACACGCAATAGCGATAAGGCCACAAGATAAAGGAGCATTATTAGGCCATTCAACCCATCGAGACCTCTCCATTATTTGGTTATGGCTGATATGTTTCTCAACCTCATTCTTCTGCTTTTTGCCATCTCCTTTAACTGTTGATCCTCTCATCAATCAGGGACCTATATACGTCTGTCTTGAATAATTGCAATGACTTGACCACTGAACCCTCTACGGCAAAGAGTTCTAAAGAATTACGAGCCTCGTGCTGAAGAAATTCCTCAGCATCTCACTTCAAAATGGTCATTCTTTTTCTCTATACTGCGCAGTAAACTCCTGGTCTCTCGTGCTAGTTGAAAAACTTCTCCACAGCCACTTTATTTGCCCCTCTCTGTATTGTTTAAGTTTCAATCCGATCCTACTCAAACTTCTAAACTGCATCAAGTCCAGCTCCCGAGTTTTCAACATTTTATGACAAACATTTCTTTCCCCCAGGATCATTCTTTTAAACCTTCTTCGGTCCCTATCCAATGTCACCATATCTTCTCGAATATTGTGTACAGTTCTTGTTTCCTCGTTACGAGAAGGATTTTATCATACTGGAGAGGGTTAAGAAAGTATTTACCAGAATTATGTCATGAATGGAAGTCTTCTGTTATAAAAATGGGCTGCGTTTTTTTTCACTGCAGCAGAGGACTTCGACGTTTGGCCTTCTAGAGATTTGTAAATCACGAGGAGCATAAATAAGATTGCTATCAAAGGTGAGAGAGTTCGAATCCTGGGGCATATTTTTAAAGTATGAGAAGGAAGATTTATAAAGGACATGAGGGGCAGCTTTTGTTTTACACACTTTGGTCACTGTGTGCAATAAACCGCTAGAGGAAATGATGGAAGCAACTACAGTTAAATTATTTAAAAGTCGTTTGGATAAGTAACTGATTAGGAATGTATTGGCGGTATATGGGCCAAAGGCAGGCAGACGGGTCTATTTTAATTTGGCAATGAGTTCTGCATGGCATATATGCAGTGAATGGTCTGTTAAATTGCTGTATGACTCTGACCCTACCCTTAGATATCGGGCCTAACTACTTGCAAGATTGCAAATGCGGTCTGACCACAATGATGTAAATGCTCAACTGGACATCTCTGCTCTTGTATTCGAGGCCCCTTGATATAAATTATAAAATTGAATTTTCCTTCCTTCATTCCAACTGAACCTGCCTGATCTAGGCCTCCCAAGTCACTTTGAACTTCGGATTTCTAAAGGCTTTCCGCGAACTGAAATTATTCGAAGCCTGCCTTCTTCCTCTCATACTGCATAACCTGACACATCCCATATTGTATTCCATTTGTGACTTCTTTGCCCATTTTCTATGCCTGCCTAGCATCTTACGAAATTTCCCAGCTTTCTTGACACGACCTGTTTCTCCAACTACGTTTGTGTCAACTGCAAATGTAACGAAAATGCACTCTGTCCCTTTGTCCAGATGTTTAACGTGGAACGTGAATAATTATGCTCTCAATACCGAAACCTGTGCAAGTCTTAAAAAATCAGTAGCTGCCATCCTGTAAAAGACCCCTCTGTTCTCACTCAGCCAGTCAGCCAATCCCCTCCTTGTCACTAACAGCATGCTTCTTACCTTATTTAGCTGTCTGCTTTATGGCACGTTACCACAGGACTTATGGGTATTGAATAAGATCACGTCCACTGGCTCTACTTTGCCTTACTTGTTTGGTACTTCCTCAAAGAGATCTAGAATAGCTGTCAGACATGACGTCCACTTGATGAAGACATGCAGACTTTGCTGTATTTTACCATCCATTTCCAAGTAATATGCAACACTGGTTAGCATAGCCGACAGTAGTCTGTGTCTGCCTCTCTTCTTTCTTTCAGAAGGGGTGTTGCAATTAAAAACTTCCACTCATCCTGGACCCACTATGATGCCGATGACTTCTGACTGATCACGACCAATGCCTCCACAATCTCCTCAGCAATCTCCTTCAGAAATCGGGAATGCAGTCCATCTGGTCTCAATGACTTCGTCCTTTCAGACCTTGCAGCTTCCCTGGCATCTTCTGGTTAGTGTTAGCATTTAATTCACTTCTTCCCCACGTGTCTCTTAATTCACGTATTTTGTTGTTGTCTTCCACTGTGAAACCTGATGCAAAGTACGTGTATACCTGCACCATTTCGTTGTTTCTCCTTACGTCATCTCCAGTGCTCCAATTTGCACTCTTCTCTCTGTTGTCTCTCCACCATTCAGGCGCTCTGCCTGTATTGCTAATGAAGTGCTTTTGCCCGAAACGTCGGATTTTCCTGCTCCTCGGAAGATGCTTGAACTGCTGTGCTTTTCTAGCACCACTTTGCTCCAGAATCTGGTTTCCAGCATCTGCAGTAATTGTTTTTACCTAGTTGACGTAACCCTACTGCGAATCCTCTTGCAAGGATGCCTACCTTGAAGAAATGTTCCTCCAATCTCGACAAGAATCTCTGGTAGACCCTCTCCCACTGCAACTCCCAGGTCATTTCCTCTGCACTGAAGCTACCTTCCCCCACGCTTCTCACTGACTTTCATACCCACCGCACTCATCTATTGTACTCTGTTCTACTTTCTCCCCACCTCCACCCTCCTCTCATTTATCTCTCCAACCTTCAGGCTCTCTCTGCCTGTACTCCTGATGCAGGGCTTTTGCCCGAAATGTCGGAATTTCCTGCTACTCGGATGATGCCTGAACTGCTGTGCTTTTCCCGCAACACTCTATTCCAGAATCTGGTTTCCAGCATCTGCAATCATTGTTTTACCTTACTATTCTTTCTGTAACCTTTTAAATATGTGAACAAACTCTGGCACATTCTTTATATTTCAAGTTCACTCACTTACGTACTAAATCTTAATAACTCATCTTGCCATTTTAGTTGTTCTCTGCTCATTATTGAACCCTTCCAAATGCTCTAGGTTTCACTAATCTACATCAGATGGTAAGTTTTTTCTTTTGTTTCTGTGCTCTCCCTGACTTCTCTTGTCAGTCATGTTTGCTTTATCCTCTCTTAAGCTTGTTCAGGTGGCGTGAGCAATGGATCCGGTGTTACGAGGCGCTGACAGTTTCCTTTGGAATTGGGATAACGTCTGCCAACTTTACAGGATAGCAGAGTACATGGAGCAAGACTGTGACCTGCATACAATGATTGTGAATTTCTCTCCTGGACTGGTAGAGATGGGTTTACGATACTGCATTTACAGTGAATTAAGAGGAGAGTATTTACACAGACCAAACCCAAACCAAGGTATATTTGTGTCTTTGTGAATTTCTTACCTGGATTGACAGTGATGAATTTTAGATACCCCTTTTTGTTATTTTACCATAACTCCTGTCGACTGTGTCTTTATGATGTATCCACCAATTACCACCCCCAGATCCTTTGACTGTCACAAATCAACTCCATTTTCCTTCTGCTTCTCAGATCATAAGGATCAAGAAAATCTGCTTCATTTTTTTTATTTCCTGATGTCTGTCTGCGCACGCTAAAACATTCATCTACCTTCTTTCCCTGCACATACAACCCGACCAGCTATGTTATTTCAGCATAGACTGTTTTTATTAAATATTTCAGCTGCTGCAGTATTTTGTTATTAATTTCTTGCAAGTGTTTCTCACAGCACTGAGTCCTGAAGTACAGATGCACCAACGATTAGTTGCTTTCTTACTGAGTGGTGGATACGGAAACAGATCTATTGACTCCGGTGTGAGATTTTTTTTTTCCTTTAATTTTATTCTCAATTACCGAATGATTCCAACAGAAGTTAATTTGGCGCATCGTATCGATGCTGGTTCCCTGAGCAGACTAGTTCACCCCACTTTCCAGCGCTTTCATGAGCAAGTCTGCCAGATTTGTCAATCTCCAATTCCCTATGTAGAAATCGATGGATTATCTTCTTGAACTGCTGCAGTCCACGTAGTGCACATGGTCCCAGAATATTGGCAGGTGAGGAGTTACAGGTTAAACACCTGGAAATGATGAAGGAATTACAATGGATATCCAAATCAGCAACATAAGATTATAATTCTACCCCGTCTTCCATCTGTCAAAATGTCCAGAATGATTCACAGGAATGTGAAAAGGCAACACTTGACACTGAGCCACATAAATAATTGTTTAGGTACTTTACCGAGCATGTTTGAATGGGTTCTCTCTCAATTATATGCTTCAAATCAATTTTACACGGTATTAGAATAATTGATTTGCAATCAGCAAATTTGGTTGAAAGATCACTGCAGAGTCTGACGGAGTCACTTCATTCATCCAAACCTGAATAATATGGTGTTCTGAACAGGAAAGGTGAAAACTTCGTTCAAAGTCGGGAGAAACAGAACACGTGTGTGTGGGTGAGGCTTCAGATGATCATCTGCCCTGTCAAGACGCAAAGGGAATCAGCACAGTGAGATACTATGCAAATGTCAGGATTGTGGAAAAGGAGAAAGTGAGGATTGCACATGCTTGTAATCAGTGTCTAAGAATGTGGTACTGGAAAAACACAGCCCGTCAGTCAACATCCAGTCATAAGCACTTGATCAGGAGATTAAAAGCCCCACAATATGAAACAGGGGACAAAAAATAAGAACAGTAAAGAGGTCGTATTTCAAAAGTTAACTGGACTAAAGTTTGACTTAACTGGACCAGACAGGCTTCATCCCAAAATTTTGAAGAAAGAGGAAGACAATGAGAGAATGTGAATGCGCTGGGAGTCATCTTTCAAGTTATGTAATCTCTGCAAAGTCTCCTGTGGAATGGAATTCACGTTGGAACCCCACTGTTTTACTTATTCAGGAGGCTTTTTATCCGGTCCCACACAACATCACAAAACACAATGGGGTTGGACAAAAAGTGCGAGCATTCATATAGGATTGTTTACCAACTAGAAAGCATCGATTAGGAATAAGCGCACTTTTCTCAGGATGGTATTCTGTTACTGGTGGAGTACCACAAGGATCAGTGACAGCACTGCTGCCTCACAGTGCTAGAGACCGGGGCTCAATTCTAGCGTCACGCGATTTCCAACATGAAGTGTGCACATTCAAAGTGTCTGCGTGGGAATCCTACGGATGCTGCTGTTTCTGCACACAGTACAAACATTCACGGTTTAAGTGAATTGCCCATTATGTCCAGGAATGTACAGGCTCGGTGGATTAGGCATGCGCAATGTCGCATTATAGGGAGAGTGGAGGGCCTCATTGCAGTGACTGCATTGCAGGGATTCTATGATTCAATGCTTGACCCAAATTGTTCCTAAACATTAGACATGATTTGGACATTTGGACGTCTTGTAATTTTTCCAAATTTGTTGATGACACCAACTAGATCGGAATGTACATTGTGAGGAGGATGGAGGGAGCCTTCAAGAGATGTTTGACAGGCTCACGATTGGATCAGGACATGGCAGTTTATCCATAGCACACGATAGCTCCACAAAGAACTTCAATAATCTGGTTAAATCTGATTACCTTTTCGCAAAGTATCTTGAATTTGCATCCTACCCTTGATTTTCTTTCTCCAAATGCCTTGCTCAACAACTTTATTAACAAACATTGAGAAGATTTCATATGACAGATGTTAAGCTAACTGCCTGTTATTTCCTCCTTGACTTCCCTTCTGTTCTGACGAAATAAAACGCACTGATCTGTATTGGTTCCCAAGATGCCTCTCCACTGATTTTATAATTCTCAGATTTGTTTTCAAATCCATCCATGCTCTTACACCCCATTAATCCACCACTGCTTCCAGCCCAACATTCCTTTGTGCTCTTCCAACTCCTCTACTTCTGCTCTCTGTATTCGAACGTTCCTTACACTGCCAGATATGGATTTTACACTGAATGAGAGAGTCTGAAGCAGGGTTGCATTTCACTAAACAGGACAGGCTACTGCTCGTGGCGTTAATATGTAGTTCTACCACACCACCATGTTATCTAAAAAAAACAGATCAATTCATTCTCATGACTATGATGTAGATTCCTGCAAAATACTTGACTGTTTTCTGTGTTCTGGCAAATACAGTATCTTTCTCTATCCCTTGTTTCACTTTGACTGTGAAATGACACATTTTACTATTCCTTTATTCACTTATAACTGTCCTTTGTTTGACGTTTGTGTTTCTGGTTTTGTGTGCGGTGGGCCAGTGACAGCCTGATGTGGAATTCCAGATTGTTATGAAGTTGAAAGTGTGTACTGTACCTTGAAGAGAGGTAGAATATTGTTCTGCACTGAGAGCTTATGAGGACAGTGTCACAGTTTACTGGAATATTGAAAATATATAACATTTGGATGTGAAATAGGTGCCTGAGATGGTTGCTATTTTGACGACAATTCAAATTTAACCAACGAGTTTCAATTACGTCTCAGTAAACTAAAAGCCAATCGATTTCGAATTTATTATTCTGCCAACATAGAACCAATGAGATAATCCGATTTTTTGGTATAAGAAAAGTAGGCATTTTGAACGTTAGCCAGAGTCACTGCCATCAAGGGTGAACTATAAGAGGAAAGGAAAAGCCAAAAACACAAAAACAGATCGCGTAATGAAGGGGAATGACTCTGGCAATTTGTGCAGCTAACACCAAGCAATTATTAGCTTGAAAGCTGCTGGGTTGCGCTGTTGGATCTTATCATTACCACGATCGCATGTGTCCCACACGCTGACAATTGATAACTCGGCCGAATCTCAGTTCATCTGCTGCTGAAACTCTCATTTTTCCCCCTTTGATATCATTAGAGGGGACTTTAATGAAAAGGCTGGCGATTTTAGTCGAAGGAAAAATTGTAGTTCTGAGGAACGATGTTTTAATTGAATATCAAAAGCGACTGTAAAAATACAGGAAACTGAAGAAGGGCTCATACCCGAAACTTCGATTCTCCTGCTCCTTGGATGCTGCCTGACCTGCTGCGCTATTCCAGCAACACATTTTCAGCTCTGATCACCAGCATCAGCAGTCTTCACTTTCTCTTCGATAACTGGTTGAAAGATCAACATCTGTGGCATTAATGGAAACGTAGTGAGTGAGGTGGCATTCTGGGTTGGTGGCAGAGAGTCAAGACGAGTTGTTAGCAGGTAATCTCTGGTCTATGTTAGTAAAGGCTCCAACATGATGATTGATTTCACAACCACCGGGATTGAAATGGATCGAGCGGTTTCAAGATCCCGATGATGGGATGGGACACGTTTACCCATCAAGAGAGACAGGAGCAGCACTGACAGAATGGTGACTATGTGCACGTTAGATTATGGAATGCCTCAGTGAAATGGGAGGAGCGATGTAAAGCAGGGTTAGTGATCATGGAAGGGAGGGAAATCTCTGAAAATGCGTGGGTGTGAATTATGAAATGGAGAAGTGTGATATTCCACATAAGTAACCAATGTTGTGGAATATCATATAATCTCGTGGTCCCAGGGCTAAACTAAGAGAGACTGAGTGGCGCAGCAGCGAAGATCAAACTGGAAATGGGCATGACAATGAACCCGCTGTGACGGTATAAAGGTGCATGATATGCCGGGCTGGGACTCCAACCTCACCTGTAGTACCTTCTATTGACATGGAGCAAGGAGCATTGTGATATCAAATTGGGACCTCCATCTCATATGAAGCAGCTTCTGTTGGAATAAATCTCCTGGAGCAGATTGTATTGATAAGGAGCACGGAGCAATGAGACATCAAGTTGGGAGAAAGGATAATCAGTTATTTT
Source organism: Chiloscyllium plagiosum (assembly GCF_004010195.1). Classification (NCBI taxonomy): domain Eukaryota; kingdom Metazoa; phylum Chordata; class Chondrichthyes; order Orectolobiformes; family Hemiscylliidae; genus Chiloscyllium; species Chiloscyllium plagiosum. The sequence continues at coordinate 32,649 of NW_025214565.1, read as the reverse complement.
AATCTGAATTAAAGTAGTATTCAGCAGGAACCATGTTTGTAGATTCAGTGAATATCTGTCCCAAGGAAATCTACCAAAATAAGGGAAAATGTGGCAAAGATGCAGATCGTGGAGGAGAACCTGGGCAGAAAGAAATGCAGGCAATATATTCTTTTTCTGTCTTTTATCATAAAACAGACTGCGTATTTGGTTAAATTGCAGTAAGCGATTTTCAGCTCGTGTCATGATATTAATTTTATTGAAAACCCACGGAAGTCATTCAAGCAAACTTAACTTCCAATAATTAACGGTGCATAACTAGCTCAAAGCGGGAGGACCGAGGGTGGTGCTGGAGGGTTGTTTTTCAGACGAGAGTCCCGTGATCAGCGGAGTGCTATAAGGATCGGTGCTGGGTCCTCTACATTTTTATCATTTAATTGGAGGTGTAGTCGATAGCAAAGAGAGTTACCACAGATTAGAACAGGATTAGAACCAGTTTGGCCAATCGGCTGAGAAGTGGCAGATGGAGTTTAATTCAGATAAATGTGCGGTGCTGCATTTTGGGAAAGCAAATCATAACGGGATTTCAACACTTAATGGTAATGTCCGAGAGAGTGTTGCTGAACAAAGAGACGTCGGAGTGCAGGTTCATGGAATTCTGATTTATAAAATTTAACTTGAAAGTGGAGTCATGGTGAGATAGGATAGTGAAGAAGCGTTTAGTATGCTTTCCTTTATTGGTTAGAGTATTGAGTAATTGAGTACATGTGTTGGGTGGTAATGTTGCGGCTGTATAAGACATTGATTAGGCCACTGTAGGAATATTGCGTGCATATCTGCTATCCTTCCCATCGGAAAGAAGATACGAAACTTGAAAGGATTCAGAAAACAAATATGAGGATTTTGCCAGAGTTGGAGGATTTCCGATATAGGGAGAGACTTTCCAGACTGGGGTTGTTTTCCCTGGAGCGTCGGAGGCTGAGGGGTGACTTTTTAGAGGTTTGCAAAATTATGAGGGTCAAAGATAGGGTAAATCTAAAAAGTCTTTTCCCTGGGGTCTGTGAGTCCAATCTTAGAGTGCATAGTTTTAGGGTGAAAGGGAAAAGTACTAAATGCGACCGACGGGGCAACGTTTTCACACAGAGAGTGATAAGTGTGTGGAATTGCTGCCAGAAAAAGTGGTGGAAGCTGATATAATTGCAATATTTAAGTGGCATTTGGAATGGATACAGGAATACAAAGGGTTTGGAGGGATATGGACGGGGCGATGGCAGATGGGACTAGATTCGGTTGGGATATCTGGACAGCATGGACGAGTAGGACCAAAGGGTCTGTTTCCATGCTGTACATCTCTCTGACTCTATGACTCTATTTGATGTTGCCATTATGATCGAGTTTATCTTGATTTATGGAGGAAAAGCAGGAAAATAATGTTGAAATTTATAGGATCACCGATGATCCCATTCAATAGCTGAACAGACAAGAGGCTGGCTGAATGGAAGCTTCATCATGACAGATATGTTTTCATTATGAATCGCGCTGAAACACAAAGTGGGGAGGATTGGACTGAAGCAGTGGCGGTGATTTTCTTTACTGGTTAAATTTTTGAATATGACTGCTATTTCTCCTCTCCATGTTAACATCACCACTCTGAAGCGTGAAAGCATGAAGAAAATGTGGGGAAAATGGCGCAAAGTCTCACGTGCCTGACTCTAGATCAGAACATTGTAGGTTTGACTCCTCTCTCGCTCGAGGTTAACGCAGGAATTTACTACACTCAACACCTAATCTTCCTCATTTTTCTGAAGCTGAGATGAAGTTTGAGCTCCTGATATGCAGACACGAGAATCTCTTTCAGTACACGTCCCGGAGAACATCACAGTCAATGTCGCAGCGTCATCACAAGTGAGGAAGACCAAGTAGTCCCACACACTGCGAATTGGCACTTTTCAATTTCACAAGCCAACGAACCAATCGTTGCGGCTCCTCGAAATGGCAAGGAAACAAAATAAATTTCTCAGTCTCATGTTGTTTCATGGAGTGCCGAGGCACTTCTCCTTCTTTAAGGGGCTGGGACATTGACTCTGATGTTCGTGGAGACATTGGTTGATTCGAAGCATTGAAAGGAATCCTATCACAGATGATACTTCCTGTGGCGATTTTATTTCCTACAGTGATGTGATTTCCTTTTGATTTTGATGCTGATGCTGAACAAAACAGACCTTACTGGGAATTGAACCCGGGTCGCAGTGGTACAAGTGCCAATTCAGAACCATGACACGACCAGGGACGAGTACGGCGGTCAGACGCACGGAGAGTGACAAGACTCAAACGTGTTGGACGCGGTCTTTGCAGAAACAACCGCTTGACTATACTCATTCCATTTTCCATCCCTTTGCCTTGTATGCATTAGCATCACAAATACAGATTGAACACCTCTGAAGGTTGTGTTGATTTTATCACAATGAGTTGCAGATTTATCCACCAGTCGCACTGGTGAATAAAGTTTTTACTGCTTATCGACTGAAAACTTTCTGACTCTTATATTTAGTCAGCGCCACTTGGCGCTTGACCAAGAGGAACCATTTCTTTCAGCCGAACCTGCCTTTATCTCAAATTGTTTTGCACATTTCAATCATGTTTCCTCACAATCTCCTCTTCTCGATTGAAAATAGAGCAGAGAAACTGATCATTTCCAAAAAAAAAAGCAACTTTGCTGAATACTGCATTGTGTCCTTTTCCTGAGCCTGATATTCTAATGATCTCCGGTACATCAGTAAAAATTATTACATGAGCACTGATCTCACAACAGCAGTATGTAAATGGATCGATTGGTTTTAAGGTCCTAATTGTGGGATGGGGTCGCGTTCACCCAACAACATTGACTGCAGCTGCACAGACTGAACAATGTCAATGCGAGTGCTTGATTGTCAAATGTGTCAGGGAAATTGGAGGAGGGACATAAAGCAAGGTTACTGATCGTGGGATGGGGAGAAATCTCCGAGAATGGGCGGGTTTGAATCCTGATACATAGACAGCAGATTTGTGAAAGGGCGAGGGTTTGAAGGAGCAAAATCATCACCTCGATGAATATTTTCATGTCAA
>NW_025214565.1:23496-29239 GCF_004010195.1 Chiloscyllium plagiosum | reverse complement strand
TGAGTGTGAAGTATTTTGCTGAAAGTATAGAGTGAATTGAAATGCCGGGAACTGGGAGTTCAAACATGGAGCAGCTTTTATTGACGTGGTATATGTCGCATCAGGCTGGAAGCTCCAACCTCATCTGCAGCAGCTTCCATTGGCACGAAGCAGGGAGCGTTGAGACATGGAAATGGGAGTTACAACTTTACCTGGAGCAGCTTCTATTGACATCTGCACCGAGAGAAACAGAGGTAATGTTTTCGCACTCTGACCGTTCTCATATGGCTAACTCTGCTCTGGCAGGAAGGAATTTTTTTTTTGCTCATTTCATTTTATTGAATTTATTGTAAACTCGCATACTTCGACAATTAGCTTGAATATTATGTTGTGATTAGGCATTAGTTTATCAAAATGATGGAGCAAAATCAGTGAAGTGGAATTTGAAATTCATTAGATGAGTCGAGATACCATTGAATGGCTGAGTAGACATAAAGTGAATAGAAGTTTCAGGAGGGTAAATGTCTTTTCGTTACAAAACCTCCCGCTGCACAAAGAGTGGATGATTGGAATGAAGCAGTAACAGCGGTTATCTTTCTTGTTTATTCAACTTGTGAACATGAGTACGATTGGTCATGTCCGTGTTTGGATCACAACTCTGCAGAATACCAACCTCAAGCACGCGCAAGCACAGTGTCACAATGGATAATGCGCTTGGTTATGGTCCAGAGATTGTCGTTGAGTTTTCGATTTGGTTCAAGAACAAGACTGGCAGGCTTCAAATTCACATGCAATCTAATCTCCCACAAAATGCAGCACTTACATCGGGCCAGTGGCACAATGGATGACATGCCGAACGACAGATCTGCTGTGTGGAGTTTCGATTCCAACCTGGCTGTGGGCAGCACTGACTTTATTGCACTTACAAATGACTGATCTGAAGACGAATTGAGGTTTGCACCTTGAACTGCAGGGACAAGGGTCCCTTCATTAAATGCCCCTGAGACCGTCAGAGTCAATATCCCAGAGTCATTAATGGAGGGGAAGTTGAATTCGTCATTCACACTGCCCTTTACTCCTGTCAGCCTTCCGAGATTCACTGTGGCACCTGTGATTGTCAAGGAAACAAGACGCAGAGACAAGTCTCAGCTTTGTCAATTTTGGGAAAATCGTTAGGAAGCGGAATCAGAGGAGAATGGAGAGTGAACTGTCTGAATGAGCAGAGACGGCCGAGGCAACGCCCCCCTTATTTAAGAGGCTGGGACATAGTCTCTCATTTCTCGACGTCATTAATTGATCTGAGGTACTAAAAGCTCACCACTTGCAGGTGGTCTGCTTTTGCTGATGTCGCTGTATGGATCTAAACAAACCCCAACCCCCAGACTGAGAATCAAAGCCGGGTCACAATGAAGAAAGTGAAAGAATAGAACTGCTAGCCCCCCACGGACAGCTATACGAATACCACGTATGCGTAGAATGACAGGCCTCAAGGTCGTTGTAGATGCTTTCGTCAGATGCAATCGCTTAACTATCTTTCTTCATTTTCATCACTTGGCCTTGTGTGCATTAACAACTCAAGTTCAGATCCGTGTATTTCTGAATGTTATGCGGGTTCGCCTCTGTGCATCTCTTCAGACACTGAATCCAGATTCAACCATCCTTTTGCTGATGAGATTTTTCTACATATCTCCTCAACCCTTTCCACCTCTTAACTTCAGTCTATGCCCCTGTTGATCGGTCAAGAGGAAACGTTTCTTTTAGTCTGCATTGTCCATGGTGCTCATTATTTAGTGCATATGAAACATGTATCCTCACAGTTTCCTCTGCCTTAAGAAAACAACCACTGTCAAAACAATCTGTCTTCATAACCTAAACTTTTCAATTTCTGCACGGTTTCCAATGTGATCACATGACTACTGTAATGTGAATTGCAGAGCTGCACGCAATATTTCGGGGGAACCGAATGAACACATGAAATAAATGACTGGAGAAAGCCACAGAAACTTGTTGTTTCCCATCAAAGATCTTTTGCTCAATACTGCGCTGTGCACTTATGCTGAGCCCGATTTTCCAGTCATGTCTTGTCCGTGTCAGTAAACGCTGCTCCAGGAGGATTAGAACATAGAACATAGAACATAGAAGAATACAGCGCAGTACAGGCCCTTGGGCCCTCGATGTTGCACCGATCCAAGCCCACCTAACCTATACTAACCCACTATCCTCCATATACCTATCCAATGCCCTCTTAAATGCCCATAAAGAGGGAGAGTCCACCACTGTTACTGGCAGGGCATTCCATGAACTAACGACTCGCTGAGTGGCAGCAGTACAGAATGAACAGTGCAAATGTGAGTATTATATTGCGCAGTACCTCAGTGAAATGGGAGGGTGGACGTTTAGGCGAGTTAGTTCTTGTGGGAGGGAAATTTTTCTCCGATAAAGGGTGGTTATGATATGTGAAACGCAAAGATGTGAGATAGCGGGCGTTTGAAGAAGGAAACCTATCACCACAAGGAGTATTTTTATGTAAAAAAAATTGCTTTTCCCAGCGTTTGCTAAGCATATAGTACATGGAGTAAAACGGGAAAAATGCCGATTGCTGTCATTGTGATTCGAGCAGAACTTGCTGTGTTTACAATGCCAAGGAAGAACCATTTCATGATACTGGTGCCACATGGAAAATCACGTTGCAAAAAGCAATAAGGATCATGGCAGAGATTATGCCAGGAACAGAACCACTCGCACAAAGGAATACTTGTGAAACAGTGACTGAGATGTGGGAACTCAGATTCGGTTGAATCTTTAACTTCTGTATCCCGAGAGACTGTAATGATTGCAACACTGAGGTTGTAGGATATTACGTTTGCGAGATATCTACAAAACTTCAAATGATCATGGGATACTGCAGGATATTGCTGAAATGTTGTTCTCAATAACACTGTATTTTAACATCGGTTACTTCACCAACTTACTCACTCATTGACGTGATCATATAATGGCATGTCATATAATCCCAGTTCAAGGGCGTGGAATCAGAGAAATTGAGCCGCACTGCATCCAATGCTAATTGTAAATGGTGATGGAATTGAGCGCGAGCATGTGGCTGCGAAAATGCAATCGGTGAGCGGAATGCCATTCACTGATGATACAGAGGTGCATGAAATATCGAGGCTAAAACTCCCGCCTTTCGACAGCGACTTCAATTCCCACGCATCAAGAAGCAGTGGGTCATCAGGCTGGGAGCTCCAATTTCACATGCAAGAACTTGTATTGACATGGAACAGGGAACATTGGGACATCAGCTGGGCGAAAATATAGTCAACTATTTTAATCTTAACTGAAGTAGGTTTCAGCAGGATACTTGTTTGTGAATTGAAAGAATATCTGCAACTGGGACAGTCTAAATTACAAAGAAGAGTTCTGCAAAGAGTCAATTCTTGGAGAGGCATCTGTGCAGAGAGAAGCAGAGGAATATTTTACGTCTTCTGCCCATCCTGAAATGGTTGACTTTGCACTGGATTAATTTCCATGAAGAGACTTGTTTGCTCAGTTCACAGTGTTCACTTTCCTGCATACTCGCAAAGGTCGTTACTGTAATCGAGACCTCTGAAATTTAACTGGTATATCCGATGTGGTGATTAGGCTCACGTTCATATCAGTTATGCTGAAGAAGTGGATACGAAATTCATCAGATCAGCAGTGATAACATTGAATAACTGAGCAGTCAGAGTGTGAATGGAAGCTCCATGAGGACATATGTGGTTTTTTTTTGGAAAATTCGCTGCTTTGAAAGGTGATGAAGATTGGACTGAAGCAGTGACGGTAATTATCTTTATCGCTTGTTCAACTGGTGAACATGACTGCTATTAACGATGTCCGTATTAACATCATGGCTCTTAAGACCACTCGTGTGCATCAGGCCGGTGGCGCCTTGGATAATGCGCCTGACGACAGATCAGGATCCTACCTGGCTCGGCAACAGCGCAGACTTTTATTAAGCATAAAAACTGATTTTTCTGAAGTCGAAATACCGTTGGAGTTCCTCATCTGCAGGAAAGAGAATGCCTTCATTAAATGTACCCGAGAATATGAAAGTCAATATTCCAGCGTCATCACAGGAGGGAAGCCGAATAATCGCACACGATACTCATGGGCACCTTTCCATTTCATAAAGCCACCGATCGAATAACTGTTGCTCGCGGGAATGCCCGGCTTTGAGCATTTTTCGAAACTCTGTGGCCAGTGGAATCAGAGAAGAGTGAAGGGTTAACTGTCCAACTGATCTTTATAGAGCGTGGGTTCCAGAGTCTACCACTCGCTGACTGATAAAGTTTTCCTACCAGTCTATTCAAAGCTTTCTGCATCTTATCTGAAATCTACAAACCCTGGTTATCGATCAAGAGCAAATGTTTCCTTCAATCTGTAATTCCATGCTCATCATTATTTCGTACACGTCAAGTGGGCGGCACGGTAGCACAGTGCCAGAGACCCGGGTTCAATTCCCGCCTCAGGCGACTGACTGTGTGGAGTTTGCACATTCTCCCCGTGTCTGCGTGGGTTTCCTCCGGATGCTCCGGTTTGCTCCCACAGTCCAAAGATGTGCAGGTCAGGTGAATTGGCCATGCTAAATTGCTTGTAGCGTAAGGTAAGGGGTAAATGTAGGGGTATAGGTGGGTTGCGCTTCGGCGGGTCGGTGTGGACTTGTTGGGCCGAAGGGCCTGTTTCCACGCTGCAATGTAATCTAATCTAAAAAAGTATGTTTCCGCACAATCAACTGTGCTCTGAGAAAAAACAAACCCGTTTTGCCTCGGCCACACCACTCAAAACATTCTTATGCTGGCAATGCAGAGCGTAACGTCGTTATTTGTTTTGGTGAATATATAGTAAAATTTACTAGTTAGTTTGACTTCCAGTTTTTAAAACAGAGAGAAAATTATTCACAATATTAAGGAATGAAACACAGTGAATGGAACATAGAATACCCACAGAACTCAGCTATCCAAAATAGACTTAATTATGCTTTTCCAAAAGTACGCAACAGTCCTGATAATAATACCCCATAAACTCAGAGTAAAGATGAAACAAGTTGACAGGTCGAAATTAGAGCGGCAGAAGAAGAGAGACAGGCACATCACTTGCATCGATGGGCACCTTGAAAGCTTTCTTGTAATTAGTTGTGAATGATACTTTGGCAATGGTTAACAATGTATTTAGGCTGTCAAATACATTTTGAAAGTCTTGTGTTCACTGAAATTTCTAGCCTGTTTTTAACAATTCCGTGAGTGGAGCAGTCCCACTGCTAACATTCAGCACAAACTTTCAGTAAAAGCCACTCAATCCGGGGAGCCGTCGTACTGCTCCTTTCGTCAACAATGTGTAAATGTCCCTTGTAACGTTCGATTTCGCATCCCGTGGGGCTATTTGTCCGTGTTCAACGACATATCCCAGGAAGGTGACTTTGGCTTTGGCAGATTTAGTTTCAGCTAGATTTACAAACCAGTTTGACATCCGAATTCGATCAAACAAGCCCGATAAATGCTGTAAATATTCAATCCATAAGAGAGTGACAGTCACCAGGCACAATATACACCACACAGTTGCGTATCTGGCAATTACCTTGTCAGTTAATCTCTGAAATGTGGCTGAAGTGTTTTCCGTACAAACGGCATTACTTTAAATTTCTGCAGGCCAGTTGGCGTTATAAAATTGCCTTTGACCTTTCTGACAAGGTTCACTGCCAGTAACCTTTGAGGAAGTCTAACTT
>NW_025214565.1:19617-21236 GCF_004010195.1 Chiloscyllium plagiosum | reverse complement strand
TATGGTGAAAATTACCTGAGGAAGCTAGTTACAAACATTATTCACAAAATGACGGATTGAAAAACAAAATCCAGACTATAGAATACCCACAGAACTCAGTCTGTCCAAAGGAGACTTACTTATGCTGTTCTGAAAATATACAACAATCCTAAAAAAAAAACAAGCACCTTAAACACAGTAAAAATGAAACAGAAGCTTACAGGTAAAACTTAGAATTGCAGAAGGAGAAAATTTATTAGTTCGTGCGCCACTGCTGCAGGATCTAAAAACCGGAATTCAGCTTTCCAGAATGACCACTCTTCTCACAGCGAACACTTTCATCTCTGTAACACTTCATCCGATTCGGAGCCTGAAATGTTTTACAACACTTTGATAAAAAAAAGATATCAAGACACATTATCCTTGAGAAAAAGTACAGCTCCGTTTTTTTTAAAAAAGAGAACATCTTTGTGACAGCCCAGTCCGTCCAAACTATCTTCATAAGTGGAACTCTTCGGACAGACTATATCCGGGTAAATCTGTTTTGCACCGTTTCCAATGCTATCACATCCCTGCTATAATGATAATTGCAGAAAGACGCACAATATTCCAGCTAGAACCGATTGAGCAAATGATATTAACAACTTAGAAAGCCACAGAAACTGCACTTTTCCAATAATGTGACTTTTACACAATACTGCCCCGTGGAGAAAGTAAGAACTGCAGATGCTAGAATTCACAGTCGACACTGTGTGGAGAGAAAACACAGTCGGTCAGGCAGTATGCGAAGAGCGGGACAACTGATGATTCGGGCATAAACCCTTCATCAGGAATGAGGTTTTGTGGCCGTTGGGGCTGAAAGATAAATGGGCGGTTTGGGGGTTTGGGGGCGTGATATCTGGGAATGCGATGAGAAGGTAAAGGTGGAGTTCTGACAAGAGGTGGAGCGGGTAGGTTGGAAAGGTGATGTGCAGGTCATGAGGGCAATGCTGAGTTGGAATCATGAAACTAGAATAGCGTAAGGGAAGGACGAATGAGGAAACTGGTGATCCAATGTGGCATCAAGGACCCAAGAGGTCGATGAGGCCTTCTTCTTTCAGGCGTCAGGTGTTTGGGGAATGTCAATGAAGGAGTCTCAGAACCTGCATGTGCTTTGCAGAATGGGAGGGGGAGAATGAATTGCATCAATGATGAGCTTCCAACTGAATATCCAAATTATCATTACGAACATGTTGTTACATCTCAGGAATAGTATCTGTAGGGGGTAGTGTAATTTTTAAACGGTTAGCTGCATTTTAGTCTTTTCTACCTTATAGTAAACACAAGTGCCTTATAGTAAACACAAGCAGACACTCGAAACCGGTGCCGGGCCTCCCCCATGTTTTTATGAATGAAACAATTGTAACAGCTTTCCTCGATAGCTGGGAGACCGCCCTGAACCACAGTTGTACAACATCATCCATATAAGAAAGAACGGGGAACTCGAACACTGATTGGCCAAGTGAGTAACAAAATAATCGCAGGCACCAGAACCCAAATAAGGAAAACAGTGGAGAACCCTAGCACTCATTGGTCAAGACAGCAGTAGGAGACCCAGCCCACATTCACGTGTATATAATGTGTGGAGATTATTATTAATG
>NW_025214565.1:15380-19106 GCF_004010195.1 Chiloscyllium plagiosum | reverse complement strand
ATTTACTAAGGAGAAGTCAGGGAAGACTGCAAATGGGAAAGAAATACCCCCCGATAGTCCATTAGGTCGGAAGTTAAGTCTATGGACGGACAGTAGTAGAACAAAGGACTTAAAGAAAGAGACTATGATAAAATATTGTTGTTTTATATGGACCAAGGAACCTATCCGCGCCCCCTCGGTAGTTTGGCCCAAGTATGGGACTGATGAAGACTGGGTGTGTCAAATCCTAAATGTATATGTTAACAGAAAACAACCGTTTGACCCATAAGAGAGCAAATATGCCGCTGCCTGGTTGGCAGGCGATAGCGAGAGTCCCACGCGTCTCTATCCTCTGATTCCCCAAACAGACCAGAGGAAGCCCCAGAAGTCTTGGGACATCCTCACCGACGGTTTGCCACCGTCTGCCCCGCCCCCGTATATACCACCCGCGCACGACCAGGCGCACGACCAGGCGCACGACCAGGCGTCCAGCGCGGACCTCCCTCCTGCGACGGATAAATCCGATTCCAAGCAGGCTACGACCAGTGAGGCAGGGACTGCTGGGGGGGGGGGGGGGCACAGGAAGGGGCGCAGAACCCACCCTAGGCACGAGGAAATCAGTCCGACTCGAGAAGCGGAAAGGTCGAGAAGAGGAATTGAGAGCTGGGAGGAGTGACAATATTGAACAGCTGAACCTCTTACGAGAGGTGCCGTTTGGGAACGAACGGACCGGGTTCGTAGTACAACCTTTAAATTCTGGGGATATCCGGCAACTCCGTAACGAACTACCCCGTCTACTGGACGACCCCATCAGTGTGGGAATACAACTGGATCAATTTCTGGGGCCCAGTATATACACATGGGCCGAATTGCAGGCCATGATGAGAATACTATTTAATTACGATGAAATTGTTATGATCCGGAATAGTGCAATGGCCATTTGGGATAGGGAGCATCAGGACGGCCCTCAGCGTGGAGAGCAGAAGTACCCCTTAGAGGACCCCCGGTGGGATCATAACGACGCGCGGGGACGGGCCAATATGACAGATCTCAGAAGCCTTATAATCAGGGGGATCCAAACCTGCGTGCCCAAACAGCGGAATCTAGCGAAAGCATTCGAAGGTGGACAGAAAAAGGATGAATCCTCGAGTGAGTTTTTAGACCGTTTGCGGGAGTCCATGCGAAAGTATTCAGGTTTAGACCCCGATGGGGAAATAGGCAAGGGCATGCTTAAGGTGCACTTTGTGACTAAGTCATGGCCTGACATTCAGAAGAAATTACAGAAAGTGGAGGATTGGGCTGAAAAAGATGTTGCAGAATTATTACGGGAAGCACAGAAGGTCTACGTTCAGAGGGATGTAATAAGGGAGAAACAGAAGACAAAAAAGAGGAATGTCGAAGAAAAGTTGGAGAGGGAGAGAAGCGAGACGGGGCAGAAGTGAGAGAGGAGGATTTTATGGATTTGAGCGGCCTCCAATGGCTGGATGTTACCATTGCGGGAAACTGGGACACTTCAAAAGGGATTGTCCCGAGTTTAAAAGGGAGCGAGAAGGGATGTATGAAATGGAGCGTGAACAAATGGATTAGGGAAGTCAGGGGAGGATCGGAACACTGGCCTACCAAGAACCCCTGGTAAATTTACGGGTGGGCCCATTTAGACAAGATGTTATCTTCTTAGTTGACACAGGCGCCGGCAGGTCCTCAATCCCCCTCCATCCTAGGGGGGTTGGCTTCCAAGGTAAAACATTAAACATTTCAGGAGTTAAGGGTGGGGTTTTTAGTGCGAAAATATTCAAACCACAACCCTTACGGCTGGAGGAGGAGGAGCTCCAGGTGGAACTCCTTCACCTCCTCCATCTTCCCTATGGATTGTTGGGTCGGGATTTGATAGTCCGTTTCGGATTACGAATAGAAGTGGGAGAAGAGGATGAATTAGCCGTTACCATGTCATACCTTAGTGAGTCCCGATTGACAGAGATAGACCCTAGGGTTTGGGTCGCCAAAGGGATCCGGGGGGGACTCGCAATTCGACCTGTGGAGGTAAAATTAAAGCCACAGAGCCCCGACGTCAGAGTGCGCCAATACCCCATCTCTTGGGAAGGGAGGCAGGGTCTGAAGACAGTTATGGAAGACCTAATAAAAGATGGTTTTGTAGAGCCCTGTATGTCACGATACAATTCCCCCATCCTGCCGGTCCGGAAGTCGGACGGGAGCTACAGAATGGTCCAAGATCTAAGGGAAGTAAATAAAATTGTCCAAGTACGGCACCCTGTGGTACCGAACCCATACACTATTCTGGGGCGAATACCCCCGGACCACGGCTGGTTTAGTGTTATGGACTTAAAGGATGCCTTCTGGGCGTGTCCCCTGGACAAGGACAGTAGGGATCTTTTTTGCTTTTGAATGGGAGGATCCTGATACTGGTAGAAAACAGCAGTACAGGTGGACCGTGCTCCCCCAAGGATTCACTGATCCCCGACTCTGTTCGGGCAGATTCTGGAACAACTATTGGAGGGACTAACCTTGTCCCCGGCCCTTAAGCTTATACAATACGTGGACGATCTCCTTTTATCCGGGCCCACTGAGGAGGACGTCCTACTTGGGACTAATGCCTTGTTAAATTACCTAGCTGAGAAGGGGTTAAGAGTGAGTCAGAAGAAGCTCCAATATGTCGAGAACGAGGTTAAGTACCTGGGACACTTGATAAGCCAGGGACAGAAACGAATAAGTCCAGAAAGAGTGCGGGCAATATTCGAACTAGGCCTCCCAACGACCAAGAGGGAGTTGCGGAAGTTCTTGGGACTCTTAGGCTATTGTCGGTTATGGATAGATGACTATGCCCCCCTTACTAAAGACTTGTACCTAAAACTCATTGAGGAGGCACCCAATAGAATAAAATGGGAGGAGGAGGAGAAAATATTAATTGGAATTCTAAAAGAAAAATTGATGACCGCACCTTTTTTAAGCTTGCCAGATTTTAGTAAGACATTTCGTCTCTTTGTGAACTCCAGAAAGGGAACCGCTCTTGGAGTATTGACCCAAGATTGCGGGGGAGAAAGGAAGCCCGTGGTTTTCCTGTCAAAAATTCTGGATCCAGTCTCCCGAGGGTGGCCGGAGTGTGTCCAAGTGGTGGCAGCCACGGCAAAGCTGGTAGAGGAAAGCAGGAAGTTGACTTTCGGGGCCCCCTTGACAGTCACTACTCCCCACCAGGTTAGAGCCATTCTGAATCAGAAGGCTGGGAGGTGGCTGACTGACTCGAGAATTCTGAAATATGAAGCCATATTGTTAGATCGAGAAGACCTCCGAGTAGAAGTCGGGGGCTGCCAGAACCCGGCGGACTTTCTTTGGAAAGGGGAAGGGGAGGAGGAACTGGAACACTGCTGTTCAGACATAATAGAGTACCAGAGTAAAGTGAGGGAAGATCTGAGGGACACCCCCTTACATGCAGGAAGGCGGTGTTACATTGACGGGTCCTCTCGAGTGATAGATGGGAAAAGACACAACGGTTTTGCAGTCATTCGTGAGACTGGTTGGGAATTAGTGGAAAGTGGACGGCGACCGAATGCCTGGTCCGCACAAACGTGCGAATTGTACGCCTTGCACCGGGCTTTGAGGAATTTAAAGGGAATAGCCGGGACAATATACACTGACTCTAAGTATGCCTTTGGGGTAGTACACACCTTTGGGAAGATCTGGAAGGAAAGGGGAATGATAAATAGCAGAGGAAAGGAGTTGGTCCACGAGGAA
>NW_025214565.1:9514-12738 GCF_004010195.1 Chiloscyllium plagiosum | reverse complement strand
GTTTCCCCCCGTCAGGTCTGAGGGGGCGCCCCGTCCGCCATCATTCTCGGGGGTAACGGGTACGCACCAGGCCTGCGTCTCTCGGACGGGACTACAGTGGCACAACGATGTGGGGACATTTGACAAGTGCAGCGGATCAATTCGGCTGATCAATGAAACTACTGGGGGCGGGAATTACTCCCACATTCATTTGCCTAGGGCAGACCTCTTGTGGTACTGTGGTGGGAGGGTTCAGCGACAGACCCTGCCCCGAAAATGGACGGGCACTTGTGCAATCGTTCAATTGGCCATCCCATTCTCCCTGGCATTCGAAAAACAAGAGCAACCCTGTTCCAGTGGAAGAACTGAGCGAGCTTTGGAGACCTCTTTCGATGATAACACATATTTAGATGCCATAGGGGTCCCCAGGTGTGTTCCTGACGAGTACAAGGCTAGGAACCAGATAGCGGTGGGTTTTGAGTCGTCACTGTTCTGGTGGGTGACCATCAATAAGAACGTGGATTGGATTAATTATATATACTGCAATCAGCAGAGGTTCATTAATTATACCCGGGATGCAGTGAAAGGAATAGCAGAACAACTGGACGCCTCCGGTCGGATGGCGTGGGAAAATAGGTTGGCCTTAGACATGATGTTGGCAGAGAAGGGGGGGTGTTTGTGTCATGATAGGCACTCAGTGCTACACTTTCATCCGCAACAACACAGCCCCTGATGGGTCCATCACCCGCGCCCTGGATGGACTCACCACATTGGCGGACGAACTGGCCGAAAACTCGGGTATCGACTCTGGCCTCACGGACTGGTTGGAAGGTTGGTTTGGTAAATGGACGGGGGTGGTCTTTCCCTTTCTTGTCTCATGTATAGTTGTGGCAGCGGTACTCACTGCCCTTGGTTGTTGCGTTATTCCCTGCGTCCGGGGATTAACTCAACGACTGATCGAAACCGCTCTTACTAAGAGGGATGTTCGCTATGGGCAGGTTGAACGAATGAATCTCGAGATGGAACAACGTGAATCCCTCTTGGGCGGGGGTAGTATTAGAGACGGGCAGTTTGATGAACAAGCTCGGGAGTTATTAAACGCCCTGGAGAAGAAACTTACGGTTAAAAAATTACAGACCGTAAGAAAAGACACGGGGGATTTGTAGTGGGTAGTGTAATTTTTAAACGGTTAGCTGCATTTTAGTCTTTTCTACCTTATAGTAAACACAAGTGCCTTATAGTAAACACAAGCAGACACTCGAAACCGGTGCCGGACCTCCCCCATGTTTTTATGAATGAAACAATTGTAACAGCTTTCCTCGATAGCTGAGAGACCGCCCTTAACCACAGTTGTACAACATCATCCATATAAGGAAAGAACGGGGAACTCGAACACTGATTGGCCAAGTGAGTAACAAAATAATCGCAGGCACCAGAACCCAAATAAGGAAAACAGTGGGGAACCCTAGCACTCGTTGGTCAAGACAGCAGTCGGAGACCCAGCCCACATTTACGTGTATATAATGTGTGGAGATTATTATTAATAGGTGTGTACCATTTTGCATCCGACTTTGCAAAGTTGAATGAAAAGTTTTGGACAGACTCCTCCGTGTCTTTGTTCCTGGGAAGGGAAATAAAAGTGCCGGAGATGGGGCTGGACAGCCGCATATCTCGCACAATAAACACTACCCCATCTGAGGAGAAGGCGAGGATTGCAGATGCGAGAAATTAGTGTCCGGAAGGATGGCGCTAGAAAGCACAGTGGTTAGGCAACATCTGAGGACCAGGAGTGTCAATGTTTCCAATTATGGTGACGAAAAAATTATGGTCGAAGCATCGACTTTCCTACTCCATGGGTGCTGCCTTACCAGGTGTACTTTTCCTAACCCACACTTTTAACTCGACACCACCTCAGCTCAACTGCATAGGAAAATTAAGATACTCCTGTCACCACTCAGTTGATTCTTCAGTCGCATGCAAAACAAATTCAACATTCTTTTCCCCATAAATATCAGGTCAACCAGATCACTAAAGAAAACAAAAAAACTACCGAAGCTGAATATCTGAGCGAAAAGAAATAATTGTTGTAGAATTCAGTAGTCTGTCACTTCAACTGAATGTTTGAATATTAACATTGGTAAAGGAAAAGAGAAAGCTGCAGTTTAATAACTGCTACATTCTGTTTCTCAAAAGAAAAAAGAGTTTCATGAACTGGAATGTTTCGATCGGGCAATGCACACTCAACTCGTCAAGTGCTTATAGGAATGGATGAATATATATTGGCTTCGCCACTGCTGAACAGATGAAAAATATCAGTTTGCTTTCCGAATTAGTTGATGCTCCTGCAGAAAAGTCAATGTGACTCATATCCCAGCACAGCCAGTTTGGTGTGTATTTCAGAGTCCTGCAACATCACATTAATTTAAAAGATCTTTATTGATTTTTCCTTATAAATATGACATTCTTCATTTCATAGTGCATTGGACATTATTGTACCCACTCACTTATTCATCGGTACACTACTCAATTTTAGGACCCCTAACGTTCCATTCACGACTTAACCACCAAACTACTTTCACGAAAAAAATGCTTGTTATTAAAACCGAAAACTGAGCTGAAGCAATGCCTGTTGGAAATCAACCACCATTCTCTCACTTTCTATACCTTATTTAGTGTGTCTCAGTGCCTGTCACCTTCAACCTGTGCCCTCTAGTTTTGAACTTCACCATCCTACGCAAACGATTTAGGCCAGTTGCTTATCCATCCTCCTCAGCATTTTATAAACGGTGAGAACGTAACGCGCTACCTGGAACATTCCAGCGAAAAAGCCCCTGCCTACCCCATCTCCACGCTTTACTCAGGTCCCCGTAACATCCTTGTAAATCGTTCGTGGACAGTTTCAATTTTCACAAAATCTTTCATGTAGAAGTTTACCATAATTGCAAGCAATATTCTAAATGTGATCTCAGCAATGTTCTATATCGCCACAACATGATATTCCAACTTGGATAATCGATTTTCTGACTAATGACAAAAGGTATGCCAAGTACGTTCTTCACCATCTTGTCTCATTGTGACACCACTTTATCTGCGTTTATAGATTTTGCCTTGACTGATAAAGTTATGATTGTCACTATGTTCTGCTGCCTTCACGGATATGTGGCCCACCATGCAAAGTCTATCTGTTCTTCTGGGATTCCGCGTGTCCTGCCCTTGATGTGTTACTTCCAATGTGCATTACCTCA
>NW_025214565.1:7640-9226 GCF_004010195.1 Chiloscyllium plagiosum | reverse complement strand
GCATGACATTCTGTAACAAAACCGTGATGACTCTCCCTGATAAAACCTTGCCTGGTCAAGTGGCAGTTAATTCTCTCCTTCAGGGTTTGCTCCAAAAGGTTCCCTTTAACTGATGTTAGACTCACTACTGTGTGATTCTCTGGTTTATCTCTCCCAATCTTGCTGAAAAGTGGAACTGCATTAGTCCAGTCCACTACAAACCCAAAGAGGAAAGTTAAACATTGCTCAGAACACCTGTAATTTTCTCCCTTCCCACAGAGAGGAACATAAGATACAAGTGGGTCCTGAATTGGGAATATGCCCACTTCAAGCCGGTTAGAACCACGAACACTTCCTCAGTCCCATGCAAGGACTGCAGAAAACACTATTTCGGACAAACAGGAAGACAGCTAACGATCTGCATACATGAACATCAACTACCCACGAAACGACACGACCAGCTATCCTTAGTAGCCACACATGCAGACAACAAGAAACAGGAATTCGACTGGGACAACACTACCATCATAGGTCAAGCCAAAGAAAGAACAGCCAGGGAATTCCTAGAGGCATGGCACTCATCCATCAACAAACACATCGATCTGGACCCAATATACCGGCCATTACAGCGGACAGCTGAAACTGACAACCGGAAGCGGCAGGGACAGGCAACTGTCAATACCGGAGGAAACACCACAGAAGCGCTTCGCAGGAGGCTCCCAAGCACTGAGGATGTCACCTAGTCAGGGGACGAAACGTTTGCAACAAAAACTTCCAGCTCGGCGAACAGTTCCACAACAACATGATTTCTATATTTATTGACCATCGAAGTCGATGCCAATGGCTCACATTGTAATGGGATTCATCAACAAGAGAACTTTTCAGGATTAACACAGTTCTGTCTTATGTGCAGGGGGTCATTGCACATGCACAGTATCAAGCTTCCTCGGGGCAAGACCAAAAGATGTTGGGAAGAGAAATCGGAGTTTACCTTTTCGGTCCAGTGACTCCGTCCCCAACACTGATGGTTTTCAGGAAAATTTTGGTCTTCTTTGCAGAAGATATGTGGGGGTGAAACACTTAGGAGGAAACAAGATATCGGGATAGAGCCGAAAGAAAGAGACTAACAGTTGGACATTGGAATAGATAATGATTTGTTTGGAGCATTAACAACTCATCACGGAGACTGTTTAGGTACTGTGTATTGGCTGCTATGCTATAAGTCGGCCGGGTGGGTGTGGCGGGGGCCAGGACATGGGAGGCTTCAGGCCTCTAAAATGATTGTTCTTGATATGGAGGGTTGCGGGGTCCTCAAACAGAAAATGATCTGTTGCTTTTTCAGCATGAGCTGAGCTATGGTGGAACACTGCAGTAAGCCTGAGATGGAGACGTTGGTTAGGAAACATGGTTCTGTGCTAAAGGAGCAGTCAACCAGAAGTTCAGGGACATTTTTGGCAATAGAACTTGGTATTCTGCAAAACGGTCATTCAGTCCACACTTCATTTCCCAAGGTAGTGGCGACCATAATATGGGCAGTGAATCTATTAGACTGGATTGTACAAACTGTAGGGAAAATGTTGCTTCACCTGCAAGGTGTATTTGAGCAC
>NW_025214565.1:0-658 GCF_004010195.1 Chiloscyllium plagiosum | reverse complement strand
TCTCACTATGAGATCGCCAGCCATCAGATTTAAAGGACAGAATTCCGAGAAATGAAATGTGAAATCGAATGTTTCACCATTATTGGTTTCGCAAAATCGGAGTGCGGTTAATCTCTCTTGTGTCACGAATCCTGATGCATCCATTGCGTCGACTCTCTCAACTGCCTTGATTTAAGGACTGAATATGTTGCCCCTGTATCTAACAAAAAGGTAACTGGCGCACCTTCCACACATAATACATTTTCCCTTGAGACTAGAATTCTCTTCTTCTTATCAACACCTCAATGTTAGGGACCTGAAACATTCGAGTTCCTTTCCAGATACGGAATTGTTTTTTTTTCCCGTTCCTCGACTGGTGATATGGTAGTTTACTGGCCTTGTAAGTCTGCTATTAGTTCGGTTTAACTTTACGTTTTTTTTCTGTCTGCCTGCAATACTTGCCTCTACAAAGTCAGGTTCTTAATTCTTTGTTTCCCTGTGCTTTTATTGGTTTCGAAATAAATGCTAATTTTCCATTACAATGGACATCACATTATTTTTACCGGTCGCTGAAACAGCGAGGGCCGAAGTGCCTGTACTGCATTGCAACGTTCTATGTAGTAAGCTACATTTCCTGCTGGTTTCCGATGTCTCTCCTCAATGTGGAAGCTTCCAGTCA
>NW_025214564.1:36102-46055 GCF_004010195.1 Chiloscyllium plagiosum | reverse complement strand
ATAGTTACTGTACAGTGGGAGGTATATCGGGCTGTGATGGTTACTGTACAGTTGGAGGTATGTCGGGCTGTGATGGTTACTGTACAGTGGGAGGAATGTCTGGCCGTGATGGCTATTGTACAGTGGGAGGTATGTTGGGCTGTGATGGTTACTGTTCAGTGGGAGGTATGTCTGGCGGTTACGGTTACTGTTCAGTGGGAGGTATGTCAGGCCGTGATGGTTACTGTACAGTGGGAAGTATGTCGGGCTATGTCGGTTACTCTACAGTGGGAGGTATGTCTGGCCATGACGGTTACTGTACATTGGGAGGTATGTCCGCCGTGATGGTTACTGTACAGTTGGAGGGATGTTAGGCTGTGATGTTTACTGTGCAGTGGGAGGTATGTCTGGCCGTGATGGTTACTGTACAGTGGGAGGTATATATGACCGTGATGGCTATTGTTCAGTGGGAGGTATGTCGGCTCTTGATATTTACTGTACAGTGGGAGGTATGTCGGGCCATGACGGTTACTGTACAGTGGGAGGTATGTCTGGCCGTGATGGTTACTGTACAATTGGAGGTATGCTAGGCTGTGATGTTTACTGTACAGTGGGAGGTATGTCTGGCGGTGATGATTACTGAACAATGGGAGGTATATAGGGCCGTGATGGGTACTGTACAGTGGGAGGTGTGTTGGGCAGTGACGGTTACTGTAGAGTGGAAGGTATGTCGGGCCCTCATGGTTACTGTACAGTGGGAGCTATGTCGCGCCGTGATTGTTACTGAACAGTGGGAGGTGTGTTGTGCCGTGATGGTTACTGTACATTGGGATGTATGACTGGCCATGATGGCTACTGTACAGTGGGAGGTATGTCTGACCGTGAAGGTTAATGTACAGTGGGAGGTGTGTTGGGCCGTGATGGTTACTGTACAGTGGGATGTATGTCGGGTCGTGATGGTTACTGTACAGTGGGAGGTATGTCGGGCCGTGATGGTTACTGTACAGTGGGAGGTATGTCGGCTCGTGATAGTTACTGTACAGTGGGAGGTATGTCGGGCCGTAATGGTTACTGTAGAGTGTGAGGTATGTCGGGCCGTGACAGCTATTGTTCAGTGGGAAATATGTCGAGCCGTGATGGTTACTGTACAGTGGGAGCTATGTCGGGCCGTGATTGTTACTGTACAGTGGGAGCTATGTCGGGCCGTGATTGTTACTGTACAGTGGGAGGTGTGTTGTGCCGTGATGGTTCCTGTACTGTGGGAGGTATATCGGGCCGTGATGGTTACTGTACAGTTGGAGTTTAGTCAGGCTGTGATGGTTACTGTACAGTGGGAGGTATGTCTGGCCGTGATGGCTATTGTACAATGGGAGGTATGTCGGGCCGTGACGGTTACTGTACATTGGGAGGTATGTGGGGCCGTGATGGTTACTGTTCAGTGGGAGGTATGTCTGCCGGTGGCGGTTACTGTACAGTGGGAGGTATGTCGGGCTGTGATGGTTACTGTCCAGTGGGAAGTATGTCGGGCTATGTCAGTTACTCTACAGTGGGAGGTATGCCTGGCCATGATAGTTACTGTACAGTTGGAGGTATGTTAGGCTGTGATGTTTACTGTACAGTGGGAGGTATGTCTGGTGGTGATGGTTACTGTACAGTGGGAGGTATATATGGCCGTGATGGGTACTGTACAGTGGGAGGTATGTCGGGCCATGACAGCTATTGTACAGTGGGAAATATGTCGAGCTGTGATGGTTACTGTACAGTGGGAGGTGTGTTGGGCTGTGACGGTTTCTGCACAGTGGAAGGTATGTCGGGCCCTGATGGTTACTGTACAGTGAGAGCTAAGTCGGGCCGTGATTGTTACTGTACAGTGGGAGGTATGTCTGGCCGTGATGGTTACTGTACATTGGGATGTATGTCTGGCCGTGATGGTTACTGTACAGTGGGAGGTATGTCGGTCCGTGATGTTTACTATACAGTGGCAGGTATGTCGGGACGCTATGGTTACTGTACAGTGGGATGTATGTCTGGCCGTGATGGTTACTGTACAGTGGGAGGTCGGTTGGGCCGTGATGGCTACTGTACGGTGGGAGATATATCGGGGTGTGATGGTTACTGTACATTGGGTAGTATGTCGGGCCGTGATGGTTACTGTACAGTGGGAGAAATGTCGGGGTGTGATGATTACTGTACAGTGGGAGGTATGTTGGGCCGTGACGGTTACTGTACAGTGGCAGTTATGTCTGACTGTGATGGTTACTGTACAGTGGGATGTATGTTGTGCCGTGAAGGTTACTGTACAGTGGGAGGCATGTCGGGTTGTGTCGGTGACTGTACAGTGGGAGAAATGTCGGGGTGTGATGGTTACTGTAGAGAGGGAGGTATGCCTGGCCGTGATGATCACTGTACAATTGGTGGTATGTTGGGCCTTGATTGTTACTGTACAGTGGGAGGTATGTTGGGCTGTAACGGTTACTGTACAGTGGGAGGAATGTCGGGATGTGATGGTTACAATAGAGAGGGAGGTATGCCTGGCCGTGATGGTTACTGTACAATTGGAGGTATGTTGTGCCGTGATAGTTACTGTACAGTGGGAGGTATGTTGGGCCGTGATGGTTACAGCTCAGTGGGAGGCATGTCGGGCCGTGATGGTTACTGTACAGTGGGAGGAATGTCGGTGTGTGATGGTTATTGTACAGGGGAAGGTATGCCTGGCCGTAATGGTTACTGTACAGTGGGAGGTATGTTGGGCCGTGATGGCTACTGTACAATGGGAGGTATGTTGGGCCGTGATGGTCACAGTCCAGTGGGAATAATGTCGGGGTGTGATGGTTACTGTAGAGAGGGAGGTATGCCTGGCCGTGATGGATATTGTACAGTGGGAGGTATGTGTGCCGTAATAGTTACTGTACAGTGGGAGGTATGTTGGGCCGTGATGGTTACTGTACATTGGGAGGTATGTCGGGGTGTGACGGTTACTGTACAGAGGGAGGAATGTCAGTGTGTGATGGTTACTGTACAGAGGGAGGAATGCCTGGCCGTGATGGTTACTGTACAGTGGGAGGTTTGTTGTACCGTGATGGTTACTGTACAGTGGGAGGTATGTCGGGCCGTGATGGTTACTGTACAATGGGAGGTATATTGGGCCGTGATGGCTACTGTACGGTGGGAGATATGTCGGGGTGTGATGGTTACTGTACATTGGGTGGTATGTCGGGCCGTGATGGTTACTGTACAGTGGGAGAAATGTCGGGGTGTAATGGTTACTGTACAGTGGGAGGTATGTTGGGCCGTGATGGCTAACAGCCAAGAGGCGAGTCTGCTAGAATATAAGTGTTTTATTCCCCGCAGCGTCGCCACAACCAGGTCTCGTACTTACAACGGGTCTGGTTTATACTCACTCTACATGTTACCAAAACTGGGAGCCGTCAGTTCTTGTAGAGCGGTTGCCAACAACCCACGCTCGGCGGTTAAACGTAACCCCGGAGCAGACTCACCGAACTGGAGACTTTTCCACTGATATACTCTTTTCCAGATATAAACATTCATGTGAACAGCAGAGCAAGGCTAAAAAACACATTCCATTCTGGTTACATACAGATAAGAAGATTCACACGGGACTAAGCAACACCTCCATTCCGGTTAGATTCACACATGTATTGGGACATAATTTTTAACCGTTTCACCACATTCCACTGCTTGGAATTTTACACCACAGATGGTTACTGTACAGTGGGAGGCATGTCGGGCCGTGATGGTTACTGTAGAGTGGGAGGTATGTCGGGCTGTGACGGTTACAGTACAGTGCGAGGAATGTCGGTGTGTGATGGTTACTGTACAGAGGAAGGTATGTTGGGCCGTGATGGCTACTGTACAGTGGGAGGTATGTTGGGCCGTGACGGTTACTGTACAGTAGCAGTTATGTCTGACCGTGATGGTTACTGTACAGTGGGATGTATGTTGTGCCGTGAAGGTTACTGTACAGTGGGAGAAATGTCGTGGTGTGATGGTGACTGTAGAGAGGGAGGTATGCCTGGCCGTGATGGTTACTGTACAGTGGCAGGTGAGTTGTACCGTGATAGTTACTGTACTGTGGGACGTATGTTGGGCTGTGATGGTTACTGTACAGTGGGAGGCATGTTGGGCCGTGATGGTTACTGTACAGTGGGAGGAATGTCGGTGTGTGATGGTTACTGTACAGAGGGAGGAATGCCTGGCCGTGATGGTTACTGTACAGTGGGAGGTATGTCGGGCTCTAACGGTTACTGTACAGTGCGAGGTACGTCGTGCCGTGGCGTTTACTCTACAGTGGGAGGTATGTCGGGCCGTGACGGTCACTGTACAGTGGGAGGATTATCGGGCCGTGACGGTTACGGTACAGTGGGAGGTATGTCGGGCTGTGATGGTCACTGTACAATTGGTGGTATGTTGGGCCTTGATTGTTCATGTACAGTGGGAGGTATGTTGGGCTGTAACGGTTACTGTACAGTGGGAGGAATGTCGGGGTGTGATGGTAACAATAGAGAGGGAGGTATGCCTGGCCGTGATGGTTACTGTACAATTGGAGGTATGTTGTGCCGTGATAGTTACTGTACAGTGGGAAGTATGTTGGGCCGTGATGGTGTTTTAAAAAATTCTCAAGGTCAGGTTCGTAGGAGAGTAGTCTGACACAGAACAAACGACCAAGAGGCGAGTCTGCTAGAATATGGGCATTTTATTCCCCGCAGCGTCGCCAGAACGGGTCTGGCTTATACTCACTCTACATGTTACAAAAACTGGGAGCCGTCAGTACTCGTAGAGCGGTTGCCAACAACCCACGCTCGGCGGTTAAACGTAACCCCGGAGCAGACTCACCGAACTGGAGACTTTTCCAGCTGATATACTCTTTTCCAGATATAAACATTCATGTGAACAGCAGAAAAACACATTCCATTCTGGTTACATACAGATAAGAAGATTCACACGGGGAGGTGTGTAATAAGATTCACACGGGACTAAGCAACACCATCATTCCGGTTAGATTCACACATGTATTGGGACATAACTTTACACCACAGCACATCATGCCCATGCCAATCATCAAGCTTCTACTTTAATCCAATTTTCCAACATTTCACCTTTAGTTTTTTGTTACTGCAATTCAACTTTCCGCCTAAATACTTCTTAAAATGCCACGAGGGCTTCGGCCCCCAACACCTTTTCAGGCAGTGAATTTCAGGTATTCCCCACCCTTTCGATGAAAAAAAATAGCATTTTACTCAAATCCCCTCTAAACCTCCTGGCCTCCTCAAGTCTTTGCACCCTGATTACTGATTGCACTACTCAGTGGCAAAATTTCTTCCTATCCACCCAAACTATTCCCCTCATAAAACCGTACACCTCAATCAGATCCTCGCTCAGTCTGCTCTATGAAAAACAACCCCAGCCTATTCAGTCTCTCTTCATAGCTTTAAAAACACCTGCCCAGGCAGTATCATAGTGAATCTCCTTAGCATGCTCTCTGGAGTGATCACTCCGTTCCTGTAGTGCGACGAACCAAACTGTACCCAGTCCTCCAGTTGTGCTTGAGCTAACATTTTATACAGCTCTTGTTCTTATATTAATGGCCTCAACTAACAAAGGCAAGTATTCCAGATACTTGTCCTGCTGCCTTTGAAGATCTATGGACATGCACACCAAGTTTCTTCTGATCATCTGTAATTCATTGTGTATTCCCCTGCCTTACAAGTCCTCCCAAAAGTGTCTCTCATTTTTCAGAATTAAAGTCTATTTGTCACTCCTCTAACCACTAGACCAGCCAGTCTACACCCATTCTCTTTTCCAAGGCTTTCTACTTCATTATTGATCACATTTTTGTGTGTATCATCTGTGGACTCACTGATCATATCTCCTATGTTTTTTTTTAAGAATAGCTGCTCCTGGGACGTGGCATCATTGGCTTGGCAAACATTCATTTTCCATCCCTAAGAAGGTGGTGATGAGCTGCAATTTTAACTTACTGCAGTCCATGTGCTGTAGGTTGACCCACAATGCCCTTAGGAAGGGATTTCCAGAACTTTGACACAGCGACAGTGTAGAAATGGTAATATTTTTCAAGTCAAAAAAAAAAACATGCAATCACGCTTCATCTATATCAATTTTAAATACAATGAAATAAAAATGCAAAATGATGCCAGAACAAAACTCCTGCTGCAGGCAAAGAAGTTTGTTTCATGAGTCGAGTTGTTAAACTAATACTAACCTGATCACTGAAATAAATAGTTAAGATACAAGGAGGAAGGCAGGAGTTGGGACATTTTCTGACATTATAATCCTGCCTCCAACCCACTCACACTATCTTTGTGGTGGGGAAGTAAGGTGGGCTGGAAAATAAGCTGCTGCGGAGATATGTCGGGGTGTGATGGTTACTGTACATTGGGTGGTATGTCGGGCCGTGATGGTTACTGTACAGTGGGAGAAATGTCGGGGTGTGATGGTTACTGTACAGTGGGAGGTATGTTGGGCCACGACGGTTACTGTACTGTGGCAGTCATGTCTGACCGTGATGGTTACTGTACAGTGGGATGTATGTCGGGCTGTAACGGTTACCGTACAGTGGGAGGAATGTCGGTGTGTGATGGTTACTGTACAGAGGGAGGAATGCGTGGCCGTGATGGTTACTGTACAGTGGGAGGTATATTGGGCCGTGATGGGTACTGTACAGTGGGAGGCATGTCGGGCCGTGACGGTTACTGTACAGTGGGAGAAATGTCGGGGTGCGATGGTTACTGTACAGTGGGAGGTATGTTGGGCCGTGATGGTTACTGTAGAGTGGGAGGCATGTCGGGTGTGATGGTTACTGTACAGTGGGAGGCATATCGGGCCGTGACGGTTACTGTACAGTGGGAGAAATGTTAGGGTGTGATTGTTACTGTACAGTGGGAGGTATGTAGGGCCGTGATGGTTACTGTACAGTGGGAGGCATGTCGGGTGTGATGGTTACTGTACAGTGGGAGGTATGTCGGGCTGTGACGGTTATTGTACAGTGGGAGGAATGTCGGTGTGTGATGGTTACTGTACAGAGGGAGGAATGCCTGGCCGTGATGGTTACTGTACAGTGGGAGGTATGTTGGGCCGTGATGGGTACTGTACAGTGGGAGGCATGTCGGGCCGTGACGGTTGCTGTACAGTGGGAGAAATGTCGGGGTGTGATGGTTACTGTACAGTGGGAGGTATGTTGGGCCGTGACGGTTACTGTATAGTGGCAGGTATGTCGGGCCGTGTTAGTTACTGGACAGTGGGAGGTATGTCTGACCGTGATAGTTACTGTACAGTGGGAGGAATGTCGGGCCGTGATAGTTACTGTACAGTGGGAGGTATATCGGGTCGTGTTAGTTACTATACAGTGGGAGGTATGTCGGGCCGTAATGGTTACTGTACAGTGGGAGGTAGGTCGGGTCGTGATGGTTACTGTACAGTGGGAGGTATGTCGGGCCTTGACAGTTACTGTACAGTGGGAGGTATGTCGGGCCTTGACGGTTACTGTACAGTGGGAGGTATGTCGGGACGTGATGGTTACTGTTCAGTGGGAGGTATGTCTGGCGGTGACGGTTACTGTACAGTGGGAGGTATGTCGGGCCGTGATGGTTACGGTACAGTGGGAAGTATGTCGGGCTATGTCGGTTACTCTACAGAGGGAGGTATGTCTGGCCATGACGGTTACTGTACAGTGGGAGCAATGTCGGTCTGTGATGTTTACTGTACAGAGGGAGGAATGCTTGGCCATGATGGTTACTGTACAGTGGGAGGTATGTTGGGCCGTAATGGTGACTGTACAGTGGGAGGTATGTCGGTCCGTGATAGTTACTGTACAGTGGGAGGTATATCGGGCCGTGATGGTTACTGTACAGTTGGAGGTAAGTCGGGCTGTGATGGTTACTGTACAGTGGGAGGTATGTCTGGCCGTGATGGCTATTGTACAGTGGGAGGTATGTCGGGCCGTGATGGTTACTGTTCAGTGGGAGGTATGTCTGGCCTTGACGGTTACTGTAAAGTGGGAGGAATGTCGGTGTGTGATGGTTACTGTACAGAGGGAGGAATGCCTGGCCGTGATGGTTACTGTACATTGGGAGGTATGTTGGGCCGTGATGGTGACGCTACAGTGGGAGGTATGTCGGGCCGTGATAGTTACTGTACAGTGGGAGGTATATCGGGCCGTGATGGTTACTGTACAGTTGGAGGTAAGTCGGGCTGTGATGGTTGTACTGTACAGTGGGAGGTATGTCTGGCCGTGATGGCTATTGTACAGTGGGAGGTATGTCGGGCCGTGATGGTTACTGTTCAGTGGGAGGTAAATCTGGCGGAGATGGTTACTGTACAGTGGGAGGTATGTCGGGCCGTGATGGTTACTGTACAGTGGGAAGTATGTCGGGCTATGTCGGTTACTCTACAGTGGGAGGTATGTCTGGCCATGACGGTTACGGTACAGTGGGAGGTATGTCCGCCGTGATGGTTACTGTACAGTTGGAGGTATGTTAGGCTGTGATGTTTAGTGTGCAGTGGGAGGTATGTCTGGCCGTGATGGTTACTGTACAGTGGGAGGTATATATGACCGTGATGGGTACTGTACAGTGGGAGGTATGTCGGGTCGTGATAGTTACTGTACAGTGGGAGATATGTCGGGCCGTGATGGTTACTGTACAGTGGGAGGTATGTCGGGCCGTGACAGCTCTTGTCCAGTGGGAAATATGTCGAGCCGTGATGGTTATTGTACACTGGGAGGTGTGTTGGGCAGTGACGGTTACTGTACAGTGGAAGGTATGTCGGGCCCTGATGGTTACTGTACAGTGGGATCTATGTCGGGCCGTGATTGTTACTGTACAGTGGGAGGTGTGTTGTGCTGTGATGGTTACTGTACAGTGGGAGGTATGTTGGGCTGTGATGGCTACTGTACAGTGGGAGGTATGTTGGGCTGTGATGGTTACAGTACAGTGGGAGGTATGTCTGTCCGTGATGTCTATTGTACAGTGGGAGGTATGTCGGGCCATGACGGTTACTGTCCATTGGGAGGTATGTCGGGCCGTGATGGTTACTGTTCAGTGGGAGGTATGTCTGGCGGTGACGGTTACTGTACAGTGGGCGGTATGTCGGGCTGTGATGGTTACTGTACAGTGGGAAGTATGTCGGGCTATGTCGGTTACTGTACAGTGGAAGGTATGTCGGGCCCTGATGGTTACTGTACAGTGGGATCTATGTCGGGCCGTGATTGTTACTGTACAGTGGGAGGTGTGTTGTGCTGTGATGGTTACTGTACAGTGGGAGGTATGTTGGGCTGTGATGGCTACTGTACAGTGGGAGGTATGTTGGGCTGTGATGGTTACTGTACAGTGGGAGGTATGTCTGGCCGTGATGTCTATTGTACAGTGGGAGGTATGTCGGGCCATGACGGTTACTGTCCATTGGGAGGTATGTCTGGCGGTGACGGTTACTGTACAGTGGGCGGTATGTCGGGCTGTGATGGTTACTGTACAGTGGGAAGTATGTCGGGCTATGTCGGTTACTGTACAGTGGGAGGTATGTCGGGCCATGACGGTTACTGTACAGTGGGAGGTATGTCTGGCCGTGATGGTTACTGTAAAGTTGGAGGTATGTTAGGCTGTGATGGGTACTGTACAGTGGGAGGTATGTCGGGCCGTGATGGTTACTGTACAGTGGGAGGTGTGTTGGGCTGTGACGGTTTCTGCACAGTGGAAGGTATGTCGGACCGTGATGGTTACTGTACAGTGGGAGGTATATCGGGCCGTGATGGTTACTGTACAGTTGGAGGTAAGTCGGGCTGTGATGGTTACTGTACAGTGGGAAGTATGTCGGGCTATGTCGGTTACTGTACAGTGGGAGGTATGTCGGGCCATGACGGTTACTGTACAGTGGGAGGTATGTCGGGCCATGACGGTTACTGTACAGTGGGAGGTATGTCGGGCCATGACGGTTACTGT
>NW_025214564.1:31162-32807 GCF_004010195.1 Chiloscyllium plagiosum | reverse complement strand
TACAGTGGGAGGAATGTCGGTGTGTGATGGTTACTGTACAGAGGAAGGTATGCCTGGCCGTGATGATTACTGTACAGTGGGAGGTATGTTAGGCCGTGATGGCTACTGTACGTTGGGAGGTATGTTGGGCCGTGATGGTCATAGTCCACTGGGAATAATGTCGGGGTGTGATGGTTCATGTAGAGAGGGAGGTATGCCTGGCCGTGATGGTTACTGTACAGTGGGAGGTATGTTGGGCCGTGATGGGTACTGTACAGTGGGAGGCATGTCGGGCCGTGACGGTTGCTGTACAGTGGGAGAAATGTCGGGCTGTAACGGTTACTGTACAGTGGTAGGAAAGTCGGGGTGTGATGGTTACTGTACAATTGGAGGTATGTTGTGCCATGATAGTTACTGTACAGTGGGAGTTATGTTGGGCCGTGATGGTTACTGAACAGTGGGAGGCATGTCGGGTGTGATAGTTACTCTACAGTGGGAGGAATGTCGGTGTGTGATGGTTACTGTACAGAGGGAGGAATGCCTGGGCGTGATGGTTACTGTACAGTGGGAGGTATGTTGGGCCGTGATGGTTACTGTACAGTGGGAGGCATGTCGGGTGTGATGGTTACTGTACAGTGGGAGGTATGTTGGTGTGTGATGGTTACTGTACAGAGGAAGGTATGCCTGGCCGTGATGATTACTGTACAGTGGGAGGTATGTTAGGCCGTGATGGCTACTGTACGTTGGGAGGTATGTTGGGCCGTGATGGTCATAGTCCACTGGGAATAATGTCGGGGTGTGATGGTTCATGTAGAGAGGGAGGTATGCCTGGCCGTGATGGTTACTGTACATTCGGAGGCATGTCGGGTGTGATGGTTACTGTACAATGGGAGGTATGTCGGGCTGTGACGGTTACTGTACAGTGGGAGGTATGTTGGTGTGTGATGGTTACTGTACAGAGGGTGGAATTCCTGGCCGTGATGGTTACTGTACAGTGGGAGGTTTGTTGTACCATGATGTTTACTGTACAGTGTGAGGTATGTCGGGCCGTGATGGTTACTGTAATGTGGGAGGTATGTTGGGCCGTGATGGCTACTGTACGGTGGCAGATATGTCGGGATGTGATGGTTACTGTACATTGGGTGGTATGTCGGGCCGTGATGGTTACTGTACAGTTGGAGAAATGTCGGGGTGTGATGGTTACTGTACAGTGGGAGGTATGTTGGGCCGTGACGGTTACTGTACAGTGGCAGTTCTGTCTGATCGTGATGGTTACTGTACAGTGGGATGAATGTTGTGCCGTGAAGGTTACTGGACAGTGGGAGGCATGTCGGGTCGTGATGGTTACTGTACAGTGGGAGGCATGTTGGGCCGTGATGGTTACTGTACAGTGGGAGGAATGTCGGTGTGTGATGTTTACTGTACAGAGGGAGGAATGCCTGGCCGTGATGGTTACTGTATAGTGGGAGGTATGTCGGGCTCTAACGGTTACTTTACAGTGGGAGATATGTCGGGCTGTGACGGTTACTGTTCAGTGGGAGGTATGTCCGGCCGTGACGGTTACTGTACAGAGGGAGGTATGTCGGGCCGAGACGGATTCTGTACAGTGGGAGGTATGTCAGGCCGTGACGGTTGCTGTACAGTGGGAGGTATGTCGGGCCGTGAC
>NW_025214564.1:28472-30873 GCF_004010195.1 Chiloscyllium plagiosum | reverse complement strand
CGTGATGGTTACTGTACAGTGGGAGGTATGTCTGGCCGTGATGGTTACTGTACAGTTGGAGGTATGTTAGGTTGTGATGTTTACTGTACAGTGGGAGGTATGTCTGGCCGTGATGGTTACTGTACAGTTGGAGGTATGTTAGGTTGTGATGTTTACTGTACAGTGGGAGGTATGTCTGGCCGTGATGGTTACTGTACAGTTGGAGGTATGTTAGGTTGTGATGTTTACTGTACAGTGGGAGGTATGTCTGGCCGTGATGGTTACTGTACAGTTGGAGGTATGTTAGGTTGTGATGTTTACTGTACAGTGGGAGGTATGTCTGGCCGTGATGGTTACTGTACAGTTGGAGGTATGTTAGGTTGTGATGTTTACTGTACAGTGGGAGTTATGTCGGGTCGTGATGGTTACTGTACAGTGGGAGGTATGTCTGGCCGTGATGGTTACTGTACAGTTGGAGGTATGTTAGGTTGTGATGTTTACTGTACAGTGGGAGTTATGTCGGGTCGTGATGGTTACTGTACAGTGGGAGGTATGTCGGGCCGTGATGGTTACTGTACAGTGGGAGGTATGTCGGGCCGTGATAGTTACTGCACAGTGGGAGGTTTGTTGGGCCGTGACGGTTACTGTACATTGGAAGGTATGTCGGGCCCTGATGGTTACTGTGTAGTGGGAGGTCTGTCGGGACGTGATGGTTACTGTACAGTGGGAAATATGTCGGGCTATGTCGGTTACTCTACAGTGGGAAGTATGTCAGGCCATGACGGTTACTGTACAGTGTGAGGTATGTCTGGCCATGATGGCTACTGTACAGTTGGAGTTATGTTAGGCTGTGATGTTTACTGTACAGTGGGAGGTATGTCTGGCCGTGATGATTACTGTACAGTGGGAAGTAAGTCGGGCTATGTCGGTTACTCTACAGTGGGAGGTATGTCCGGCCATGACGGTTACTGTATAGTGGGAGGTATGTCTGGCCATGATGGCTACTGTACAGTTGGAGGTATGTTAGGCTGAGATGTTTACTGTACAGTAGGAGGTATGTCGGGTCGTGATGGTTACTGTACAGTGGGATGTATGTCGTGCCGTGATGGTTACTGTACATTGGGATGTATGTCTGGCCGTGATGGTTACTGTACAGTGGCAGGTATGTCGGGCTGTGACGGTTACTGTATAGTGGGAGATATGTATGGCGGTGATGATTACTGTACAGTGTGAGGTATGTCGGGCCGAGACAGCTATTGTACAGTGGGAAATATGTCGAGTCGTGATGGTTACTGTACAGTGGGAGGTGTATTGGGCCGTGACAGTTACTGTACAGTGGAAGTATGGTCAGGCCGTGACGGTTGCTGTACAGTGGGAGGTATGTCGGGCCGTGACGGTTACTGTACACTGGGAGGTAAGTCTGGCCGTGATGGTTACGGTACAGTGGGTGGTATGTCAGGCTGTGATGGTTACTGTACAGTGGGAGGTATGTCAGGCGTGATTGTTACCCTCCAGTGGGAGGTAGGTCGGGTCGTGACGGGTACTGTACAGTGTGAGCTATGTCGGGCTGTGATTTTCACTGTGCAGTGGGAGGTATGTTGGGCCGTGATGGTTACTGTACAGTGGGAGGTATGTCGGGCCGTGATGTTTACTGTACAGTGGGAGGTGTGTCGGGCCATGACGGTTTCTGTACATTGGGAGGAATGTCCGTGTGTGATGGTTACGGTACAGTGGGAGGCATGTCTGGCCGTGATGGTTACTGTACAGTGGGAGGTATGTCGAGATGTGGCGGTTACTGCACAGTGGGACGTATGTCGGGGTGTGATGGTTACTGTATAATGGGTGGTATGTCGGGCCATGATGTTTACTGTATAGTGGGAGCTATGTCGGGCCATGATGGTTACTGTACAGTGGGAGTTATGTCGGGCCGTGACGGTTAATCTACAGTGGGAGGTATGTCGGGCCGTGACTGTTCGTGTACAGTACGAGGTATGTCGGGCCCTAATGGTTACTGTACAGTGCGAGGTACGTCGGGCTGTGATGGTTACTGTACAGAGGGAGGAATGTCGGTGTGTGATGGTTACTGTACAGAGGGAGGTTTGTTGTACCGTGATGGTTACTGTACAGTGGGAGGATTGTTGTACCGTGATGTTTACTGTATAGTGGAAGGTATGTCGGGCCGTTATGGTTCCTGGACAGTGGGAGGTATGTCGGGCTGTGATGGTTCCTGTACAGTGGGGGGTATGTCTGGTGGTGATGTTTACTGACAGTGGGAGGTATGTTGGGCTGTGACGGTTAATGTACAGTGGGAGGTATGTCAGGCTGTGAAGGTTACTGTACAGTGGGAGGTATGTCTGGCCGTGATGGTTACTGTACAGTTGGAGGTATGTTAGGTTGTGATGTTTACTGTACAGTGGGAGGT
>NW_025214564.1:26369-27573 GCF_004010195.1 Chiloscyllium plagiosum | reverse complement strand
AGGGAGGTATGTCGGGCCATGACGGTTACTGTACAGTGGGAGAAATGTCGGTGTGTGATGGTTACTGTACAGTGGGAGGTATGTTGGGCCATGACGGTTACTGTACAGTGGGAGGTATGTCGGGCCGTGTTAGTTACTGTACAGTTGGAGGTATGTCTGACCGTGATAGTTACTGTACAGTGGGAGGTATGTCGGGCCGTGATAGTTACTGTACAGTGGGAGGTATGTCGGGTCATGTTGGTTACTGTACAGTGGGAGGTATGTCAGGCCGTGACGGTTACTGTACAGTGGGAGGTATGTCAGGTCGTGATGGTTACTGTACAGTGGGAGTTATGACGGGCCGTGATGGTTACTGTACAGTGGGAGGTATGTCGAGCTGTGATAGTTACTGTACAGTGGGAGATATGTCGGGCTGTGATGGTTACTGTACAGTTGGAGGTAAGTCGGGCCGTGATGGTCACTGTACAGTGGGAGGTATGTCTCACCGTGATGGCTATTGTACAGTGGGAGCTATGTCGGGCCGTGACGGTTACTGTACAGTGGGAGGTATGTCGGGCCGTGATGGGTACTGTTCAGTGCGAGGTATGTCTGGCTGTGACGGTTACTGTACAATGGGAGGTATGTCGGGCCGTGATGGTTACTGTACAGTGGGAAGTATGACGGGCTATGTCGGTTACTCTACATTGGGATGTATGTCTGGCCATGATGGCTACTGTACAGTTGGAGGTATGTTAGGCTGTGATGTTTACTCTACAGTAGGAGGTATGTCGGGTCGTGATGGTTACTGTACAGTGGGATGTATGTCGTGCCGTGATGTTTACTGTACAGTGGGAGGTATGTCGGGCCGAGACAGCTATTGTACAGTGGGAGATATGTCGGGCTGTGATGGTTACTGTACAGTTGGAGGTAAGTCGGGCCGTGATGGTCACTGTACAGTGGGAGGTATGTCTCACCGTGATGGCTATTGTACAGTGGGAGCTATGTCGGGCCGTGACGGTTACTGTACAGTGGGAGGTATGTCAGGCCGTGACGGTTACTGTACAGTGGGAGGTATGTCAGGCCGTGACGGTTACTGTACAGTGGGAGGTATGTCAGGCCGTGACGGTTACTGTACAGTGGGAGGTATGTCAGGCCGTGACGGTTACTGTACAGTGGGAGGTATGTCAGGCCGTGACGGTTACTGTACAGTGGGAGGTATGTCAGG
>NW_025214564.1:10000-11527 GCF_004010195.1 Chiloscyllium plagiosum | reverse complement strand
GGGAGGAATGCCTGGCCGTGATGGTTACTGTACAGTGGGAGGTATTTTGGGCCGTGATGATTACTGTACAGTGGGAGGAATGCCTGGCCGTGATGGTTACTGTACAGTGGGAGGTATTTTGGGCCGTGATGATTACTGTACAGTGGGAGGTACGTCGGGTCGTGACATCTATTGTAGAGTGGGAAATATGTCAAGACGTGATGGTTACTGTACAGTGGAAGGTATGTCGGACTATGACGGTTACTGTACAGTGTGTGGTATGTCTGGCCGTGATGGTTACTGTACAGTGGGAGGTATGTCGGGCCGTGACGGTTACTGCACAGTGGGAGGTATGTTGGCCTGTGATGTTTCCTGTACAGTGGGAGGTATGTCTGGTCGTGATGGTTACTGTACAGTGGGAGGTATTTTGGGCCGTGATGATTACTGTACAGTGGGAGGTACGTCGGGTCGTGACATCTATTGTAGAGTGGGAAATATGTCAAGACGTGATGGTTACTGTACAGTGGAAGGTATGTCGGACTATGACGGTTACTGTACAGTGTGTGGTATGTCTGGCCGTGATGGTTACTGTACAGTGGGAGGTATGTCGGGCCGTGACGGTTACTGCACAGTGGGAGGTATGTTGGCCTGTGATGTTTCCTGTACAGTGGGAGGTATGTCTGGTCGTGATGGTTACTGTACAGTGGGAGGTATGTCGGGCCGTGATGGTTACTGTACAGTTGGAGGTAAGTCGGGCTGTGATGGTTACTGTACAGTGGGAGGTAGGTCGGGCTGTGATCGCTACAGTACATGGGGAGGTATGTCTGGCCGTGATGGCTACTGTACAGTGGGAGGTATGTCGGGCCGTGATGGCTACTGTACAATGGGAGGTATGTCGGGCCGTGACGTTTAGTGTACAGTGGGAGCTAAGTCGGGCCGTGATTGTTACTGTACAGTGGGTGGAATGTCGGGCCGTGATGGTTAATGTACAGTGGGAGGTATGCTGGGCTGTGATGGTTATTGTACAGTGGGAGGTATGCCTGGCTGAGATAGTTTCTGTACTGTGGGAGATATGTATGGCGGTGACGGTTACTGTATAGTGGGAGGTATGTCGGGCCGTTATGGTTCCTGGACAGTGGGAAGTATGTCGGGCTGTGATGGTTCCTGTACAGTGGGGGGTATGTCTGGCGGTGATGGTTACTGACAGTGGGAGGTATGTTGGGCTGTGACGGTTAATGTACAGTGGGAGGTATGTCAGGCTGTGAAGGTCAGTGTACAGTGGGAGGTATGTCGGCCCATGACGGTTACTGTACAGTGGGAGGTATGTCGGGCCGTGATGTTTACTGTACAGTGGGAGGTATGTCGGGCCGTGATGGTTACTGTACAGTGGGAGGTATGTCGGGCCGTGATAGTTACTGCACAGTGGGAGGTTTGTTGGGCCGTGACGGTTACTGTACATTGGAAGGTATGTCGGGCCCTGATGGTTACTGTGTAGTGGGAGGTATGTCGGGACGTGATGGTTACTGTACAGTGGGAAATATGTCGGGC
>NW_025214564.1:0-5669 GCF_004010195.1 Chiloscyllium plagiosum | reverse complement strand
GTTAGGTTCTTCACTCAGCGAGTCGTAAGTTCATGGAATGCCCTGCCAGTAGCAGTGGTGGACTCTCCCTCTTTATGGGCATTTAAGCGGGCATTGGATAGGTATATGGAGGATAGTGGGTTAGTATAGGTTAGGTGGGCTTGGATCGGCGCAACATCGAGGGCCAAAGGGCCTGTACTGCGCTGTATTCTTCTATTTCACCTCCTCTCAGACCCAAATAAATTGCCCATTATCCTGAGACTCTGTCATCGTGTTTTGGACTCTCTGACCCACAGATATAATTTTTCAGCATCTGCCCAATCAAGCCCTTGCAATTCAATATCTTTTATATTTCAATCAAATCACGTATCCACTTCCTGAAACTCAAGAATATAGACCAAGTTTATTCCGAAAGGGAAACCCAGATTGCAAGCTGTGAAAAATTAGAGCATTATTCAGTGATAGATATCGGCCATTGCTGGCTGCGCCATCATTTATTACCCATATACTGTTGTTCTGGACAAGGTAGTGGTGTGCTGTCTACTTGATCATGTGCAGTCAGTTTGGTGCAGAGACACCCACAATAATATGAGGGAAATAAAGCCAGGATATTCATCAATGAAACCCATGGAATAGAGATGTATTTCCATGTCAGGACAGTCATTGGCTTTATACGTAACTTGCAGGGGGTGGTGTTTCCATGGATTTGTTTGCCCCTGATATTGCAGATGGTCATGGCTAGGAAGGTGCTGTCAAATGAACTTTGCTAAATATCTACAGTTTATCCTGTTGGAGTCACTGCTTCCATTGAGAGTTGATGGTGGAGGCAGTGACTGTCGTGGATGTGGTGGCAACCAAGGTGGACAGCAAATACACCCTTCCTTATACATGGACAGCATAACGTTTCCAGGTATGTTCCTAGATTTTTTTTGGCAATATGAAGTTATTTTGTTACAATCAGTGACTCCATGTAATTTAATCGACATTTATCTGTTGAAATTAATTTGTAATTGGCTGCATGGTAACCGTGTCATTGCAATATGGAACACAAGACCATAGCAACAGGATGAGGTTGTTGAACCCTTTGTGCCTGTTCCACAATTTAAGGAGATTATAACTGATTTGTTGCCTAACTCTGGTTTACCTGCCTTTGGCTCAAATCTGTAACAACCTTTCTTTTGCAAAAGTGTTTCTATCTCAGGTATTCAGATGTGATTGGGCAGCACGGTGTCTCAGTAGTTAGCACTGCTGCCTCACAGCGTCAGAGATTCGGGTTCAATTCCCGCCTCAGGTAACTGTCTGCCCGTGTCTGCATGGGTTTCCCACGGGTGTTCAAGTTTCTTCCCACAGTCCAAAAATGTGCAGGTTAGGTGAATTGGCCATGTTAAATTGCCCGTAGTGTTAGGTGAAGGGGTAAATGTAGGGGAATAGGTCTGGGTGGGTTGCTCTTCGGAGGGTCGGTATCGACTTGTGTGCCAAAGGGCCTGTTTCCACACTGTTAGTAATTTAAGTATAAGTAAACAAAGAACTAAACAATACCAACCAAAACAGGGAACAAGACCAATGTCGAGTGGATAACGTGAAACGTGTCAACTCACTCTTGACTATAGAAGGCTGAGAGTCAATTTGATGTACTTCATTCATTGTCTTTGCTTCGGTTGAGGACATTTACTCAGAGGAGATTGTTCTACAACAAAGACAGTAATATTGCTTTTCATAGTAAGAAATAAAAGAAGTAGGTTGTGTTCAAGATGAGTCAGAGGATACAGAGGAAAGGCAGGATATTGGGTCGAGGTAATGATGTGCATTTGAAGAGCCTGTTAATGCACACTGGGCCTCCTGCACCCTAACAATTCTAGCAATATGAACCCACTCAATAGATTAATTATTAGTGAAAAGACAGTAAACAGAAATGAAGGATTTAAATGTAATTCTTGTGTGGGAATATGTGCTGTGAGGAAGATGTAAGGATTTATGAAGATTGAATAGGCGCCAACATGGGCAAGATCAGTGCAAATGACATATCATGTGGAAACAGAAAGTTATCCCATTGTTTGGTGAAATTGATGTGCAGTATAATTCTTAAATCTTAAAATGTTGGAAAGTACAGTTTTAAATAAAACCTAAGTGTCCTTGTCTATAAGTTACAGACGTCTCGCATACAGGTGCAGGAAACTACTTGGAATGTCATTGGATTGGAAACTTTTATTGTCAGAGGGACTTGGCCAGATTGTACACGGAGGACTATTTGCAGTTTTGATTCTTTATCTCAGGAAATATATTATTTCCACAGAGAGATGGCAAGCAAGGTTCAATAGACTTCTTCCAAGGAGAATTCTATCAACGAGGGCCATGACAAACTCTGCCTGTGTTCCCTAGTATTTCAAAGAATGTGACTACATTTCATTGAAAGTAATAAACTACTAATTGGATTCCTGCTTCAAACATATTTCCGGCTATCGGTATAGTATTTATAAATTCCTTGACTTAGTCAGCTGCAATCTGAACTGTGTCTCAGAGAGCGGTTGTTGTTCCTGCGAACACAGGGATAGTAGCAGACTGGATACCATAAGGCATAGGAACAACAGTAGGCCCAGCAGCTCATCGAGTATGTCCTGCCTTTAAGTTCAATGATGTTTGTTCAGATAATCCTCAACTCCACTTTCCTGCATTTTCCTCGTAACCTTTGATTCATTGAATAAAAATATGTCTCTGAGCCTTGATGATACTTAATGATCCAGGCTCAATAGCTTTCAGAATCTTCTATAATTGTTTCCCTCTCACTGATATAAGACTTAGTGGTTTTAATTCTATTGTTTATTTCTAGCACACCTTGTTGAACCTACAATTGATTGCATCCTGTTCTATTGCACATCCTCTGTGGCAAAAGCACAGTAAGAAAAGAGGGTCAGAGCCTGTAACTTCCTCCTTCTTTTCCCATATCAGTTAAGATACAGCTTATCCAGATCTGGGGATGTGTCAACTCTTTATTCTGCTACTCTCCCCAGTTCCAATAAGTCACTCTCCAAACTGAAGACTGATATGAAGGATGTATTTAACATATTCTCTGGATCTGTGCACAGACTGCGTCCTTGATCCCTAATACTCCCCATTCTTTCCTGACTTATCCTCTTCCCCAGGTATAGCGATAGAACACCCACTGATATCTTATCACAACCCATTTTTGCTTTTCTACTGATTTCCTTAATTTCAGTGTTACACTTTCTACATTCTTAGAGGGATTCCATTGATCTGCTCACTTTATAGTTGCTTTAAGCTTCTCTTTACTTTGTTATTCAGCTCTGAATATTTGCAGATGTTGAAGGTTCTGTAGGGTGGTTTTCCTTTATGGGGTCTTAGATTGTAAAATATTGTGCCAATAATCTCATCAAATTCATTTTGAGCATGAACACCCCTCCCACTCAACGCTGTTCGACTACAGCTTTGCCCAGAATTAGCATCGCAACATTTATAAGGCATCTGGATGTGTATATGATTAGGAAAGGTTTGGAGGGATATGGGCCAGATGGTGGCAAGTGGGTCGAGATTAGGTTGGGTCTAGCAATGCACCATCCCTTGTTGTATCTTCGACATGCTGATATAAGAAGTTCTCAGTAATAATTTTCAACATATTCGTCCCCTGTTAAAAGCACATGACTGCCCAATAAATGTTGGATATTGAAAAGCATAAATAGAATTACCCTAATTGTTTTTAAAGACTACAGCAATTGGTTATACATTGGCTCATTGGCTCATGTATTTTCTTCTAACTGGGGATCTATAATATGACCCTAGCAATTACCTGTCATCTTTTTATTCCAATCACTATCCTTGAAGCCTCAGTTGAAGGCCCGTCCAAGATATTGTCCCTCTTTACAGCAATAATTGATTCCTTAATTAATAAAACAACACCATCTCCTGCCTATAGCTCCTATGCTACAGAATATAAAGTTACCAATCCTGACCTCTTTCAATCTCTGATGGCAAAACACGTCACAATTTCACATGTCAATCTATTCCCTTATCACATCTGTCTGACGTGTTATACTCTTAGGACCAAGGCAAAGGACATCCAGCCTGGAATATAATGCCAGGAACAGTTTGTACCTCACCTATACTTCATTCTATAACCATTCACTGTTTGTTATCAGGCTTCCCAATCTACGAACCAAAACTGTAACTCTAAGACTGTAAGAAGCAATATTTTTTGAATCATCATTTTTAGAACAATTTTTACATCAAATGCCAGTTTCCTGGACTGATCGATCACCTCCACATACCATGAGTTTCTGCTGATTAATTCCCCACTCAGTGTGCAGGGGGACAGCCCCCATGAATGGGCAGTGTTTATTAAGTCTCTCCAGAAGTGCATGTGTTTCCAGCGATGCTGCTGGAGTGTGCAGGATACCGGCTTGTGCTGACTCTTTATGAACAGTAATCACTCTCCCTCTGGTAGTTCAAACCTGCCTCTCATCATATAGAGTTTCTCACAGAAAATGGTTAGTGCCTTCCTATGTTTTCCATTCCATGATCCTCAGATTATTGGGAACCGTACTTGCTCAGGGGGACAGCACCATAGGTAGTCCTGAAATAGAAAGCAGTCAGTAAGTCAGTTGAAGAGGCCATTATGGAGTGGACAAGCTCAGATGATGCACAGACTGTTTCACCCAGGTTGTGGATTCTCATCAATTGGTAAATGTGGAAGGGAATGAGGTGTGTGGTGTCAGGAACCTAAGGAGGGGTGTGAGGCCGAGACTTGCAGTTATGGTGCCTATTGTTACATTCAACTGAGTGTCAGTACAATGTGTGTGTGGTGACATACATCAGACAAAATCCACAAGGTTCAATTGTTGAAGTGGTTCTTGGCTTGGCATTTGCTGCTATTTCCATCAGAGCAACTCTACACGACTAATCTCGATCGAAACCCACTCAAAAACAGGTTGGATGACCCAAGTATTAATCTCTGGCCATCTACACAGAAGTTCAATTTTATTTTGACACTGATGAATGTGTAAGTGACACATACTAGTTATGGATTTAGAAAGTTCACTGTGAGACACAGTGTGCTACAGGAGACAGTCAAATTGTGAATTTCTTCATTCTGGGTCTGGTGCAGGATGCAAATATCTGGAATCTAAGAGGCAGGCCAGATGCTGTCAAGTGGCTTGTGCGATGTGTTCTGGCAAGACATGCCCAAACATCGGCTCCCTGGAGCAGGCTGAGACTGAAGATGAATTTGTAAGACCTGTTTGCTGGTCAGTCATTGGTACGTAATTTGGACAGCATTTGTATCTACACTAAGACCAGCGATAGGCTATTGGTTAGTTTTCACCTGCCCAGGGTGGGCCGCAAATGATTTCTTCTGAAAGTATGCTTGAATGACTGCCCTGACCCAGGTTGGAAGGTCTCTGGACAGATTGAGGAGCAGGCCAGTGTGTCACTCAGTATTACAAACAGCTGTGAGTTCCAGTAGCACTATGCCTGAATTCAGGTCTTTTGGAAACTATTTATTATGTAGGTCGTGATTGCAAGTGATGAGTTTCCTGGTATGAACAATAATGAAATATCTACTGTGTTTTGAAAATTGGGGGCAGCAATAACATGTGAATTCTGACTATTTCACTGAACAACAGAGAATATTTGTCTCATTTTTGTATGATCACAATTAAATATTCAACGTCAATATTCAA
>NW_025214563.1:41743-46055 GCF_004010195.1 Chiloscyllium plagiosum | reverse complement strand
CGTGATGATTACTGTATAGTGAGAGGTATGTCGACCCGTGATGGTTACTGTACAGTGGGGCGTATTTCGGGATGTAATGGTTACTGTATATTGGGAGGTATGTCGGTCGGTGACGTTGACTGTACAGTGGGAGGTATGTCAGGCTGTGATGGTTACTGTACAGTGGGACGTATGTCAGGCTGTGATGGTTACTGTACAGTGGGAGGTATGTCGGACAGTGATGGTTATTGTACAGTGGGAGGTACTTCGTCCATGACGGTTAATGTACAGTGAGACGTATGTCGGGCCGTGATGGTTAATGTACACTGGGAGGTATGTCGGGTAGTGATGGTTACTGCACAGTGGGAGATATGTCGGGGAGTGATGGTTATTGCACAGTGGGAGGTATGTCGGGCCGTGATGGTTACTGTACAGTGGGAGGCATGTCGAGTTGTGATGTTTACTGTAGAATGGGAGGTATGTCGAGCGTTGATGGTTACTGTACAGTGGGAGGTATGTCGTGTCGTGATGGTCACTGTACAGTGGGAGGTACGTCGGGCCGTGATGGTTACTGTACACTGGGAGGTATGTCGGGTAGTTATGTAAACAGTACAGTGGGAGGTAAGTAGGGCCGTGATGGTTACTCTACAGTGGGAGGCATGTCGAGTCGTGGTGTTTACTGTAGAGAGGGAGGTATGTCGGGGTGTGATGGTTATTGTACTTTGGGAGGTATGTTGAGCCGTGATGGTTACTGTACTCTGGGAGGTATGTCGGGACGTGATGGTTACTGTACAGAGGAAGGTATGTCGGACTGTGGTGGTTACTGTACTGTGGGAGGTATTTCGTTCCGTGATGGTTACTGTACAGTTGGACGTCTGTCGGGACGTGATCGTTACTGTACTGTGGGAAGTATGTCGGGACGTGCTGGTTACTGTACAGGGGAGGTATGTCGGGACGTGACGGTACCTGTACATTGGGAGTTATGCCGAGTCATAATGGTTACTGTACTGTGGGAGGTATGTCGGGTCGTGTTGGTTACTGAACACCGGGATGTATGTCGGACCGTGGTGGTTATTGTACAGTGGGAGGTATGTCGTGCCGTGATAAATACTGTACAGTGGGAGGTATGTCGTGACGGGATGGTTACTGCACTGTGGGAAGTATGTCGCCCCGTGATGGTTAGTGTACAATGGGACGTATGTCGGGCCGTAGTGGTTACTGTACAGCGGGAGGTATGTCGGACGGTGGTGATAACAGTTCAGTGGGAGGTATGACGGGCCGTGATGGTTACTGTACAGTGGGAGGTATGTCGGGCCGTGATGGTTACTGTACAGTCTGAGGTATGTCGGGCCGTGATGGTTACTGTACAGTGGGATGTATGTCAGGCTGTGATGGTTACTGTACAGTGGGAGGTATATCGGGCCGAGATGTTTAATGTGGAGTGAGAGGTATGTCGCGCTGCGATGGTTACTGTACAGTGGGAGGTAAGTCGGGACGTGATGGTTACTGTACTTTGGGAAGTATGTCGGGACGTGATGGTTACTGTACAGTGGGAGGTATGTCGGGACGTGATGCTTACTGTACACTGTGAGGTATGCCGGGAAATGATGGTTACTGTACAGTGGGAGGTATGTCAAGCCGTGATGGTTACTGTACAGTGGGAGGTATGTCGTGACGTCATGGTTACTGTACAGTGGGATGTATGACAGACAGTGATGGATACTGTACAATAGGAGGTTTGTCGTGCCGTGATGGTTACTGTACACTGGGAGGTATGTAGAGACGTGATGTTTATCGTACTGTGTGAAGTATGTCGGGACGTGATGGTTACTGTACAGTGGAATGTATGTCAGGCTGTGATGGTTACTGTACAGTGGGAGGTATGTCGGGCCGAGATGTGGAGTGGTTTTTATGTCGCGCTGCGATGGTTACTGTACAGTGGGAGGTATGTCGGACCGTGATCTTTGTTGTACAGTGGGAGGTTGTCGGTCCTTGACGGTTACTGTACAGTGGAAGGTATGTCATGCCGTGATGGTTACTGTACAGTCGGAGGAATGTCGGGACGTGATGGTTACTGTACTTTGGGAGGTATGTCAGGCCGTGATGGTTACTGTACAGTGGGATGTATGTCAGACAGTGATGGATACTGTACAATAGGAAATTTGTCGTGCCGTGATGGTAACTGTACAGAGGGAGGTATGTCGGGACGTCATGGTTACCGTACTGTGTGAAGTATGTCGGGCCGTGATGGTTACTGTGCAGTGTGATGTATGTCGGGCTGTGATGGTTACTGTACCGTGGGAGGTATATCGGGCCGAGATGGTTACTGTACAGGGGGAGATATGTCGGGGAGTGATGGTTATTGTACTGTGGAGGTATGTCGGGCCGAGATGGTCACTATATAGTGGGAGGTATGTCAGGCCGTGATGGTGACTGTACACTGGGTGGTATGTCGGGTCTTGTTGGTTACTGTACAGTGGGAGATATGTCGGGGAGTGATGGTTATTGTACACTGGGAGGAATGTCGGGCCGTGATGGTCACTGTATA
The DNA here is from genome assembly GCF_004010195.1 of Chiloscyllium plagiosum. NCBI lineage: Eukaryota > Metazoa > Chordata > Chondrichthyes > Orectolobiformes > Hemiscylliidae > Chiloscyllium > Chiloscyllium plagiosum. The sequence goes on along the minus strand of NW_025214563.1, from coordinate 43,528 downwards.
GTGGGAGGTATGTCGGGCCGTGATGGTTGCCGTACATTGGGAGGTGTGTCGGGTAGTGATGGTTACAGTACAGTGTGATGTAAGGAGGGCCGTGATGGTTACTGTACAGTGGGATGTATGTCGAATCGTGATGTTTACTGTACTGTGGGAGGTATGTCGGAATGTGATGGTTACTGTACAGTGGGAGGGATGTCGGGCCGTGATGGTTACTGTGCTGTGGGAGGTATGTCGTCCCTGATAGTTACTGTACAATGGAATGTATGTCGGTCCGTGATGGTTACTGGACTGTGGGAGGTATGTAGGGTCGTGATGTTTACTGTACAGCGGGAGGTATGTCGGACGGTGGTGATGACTGTGCAGTGGGAGGTATGACGGGCCGTGATGGTTACTGTACAGTGGGAGGTATGACGGGCCGTGATGGTTACTGTACAGTGTGAGGTATGTCGGGTCGTGATGGCTACTGTACAGTGTGAGGTATGTCGGGTCGTGATGGCTACTGTACAGTGGGATGTATATCGGGCCGAGATGTTTAATGTGCAGTGGGAGGTATGTCGCGCTGCGATGGTGACTGTACAGTGGGAGGTAAGTCGGGACGTGATGGTTACTGTACTGTGGGAAGTATGTCGGGACGTGATGGTTACTGTACACTGTGAGGTAGGCCGGGACATGATGGTTACTGTACAGTGGGAGGTATGTCAAGCCGTGATGGTTACTGTACAGTGGGCGGTATGTTGTGCCGTCATCGTTACTGTACAGTGGGAGGTATGTCAGGCCGTGATGGTTACTGTACAGTGGGATGTATGACAGACAGTGATGGATACTGTACAATAGGAGGTTTGTCGTGCCGGGATGGTTACTGTACAGTGGGAGGTATGTCGGGACGTGATGGTACCGTACTGTGTGAAGTATGTCAGGACGTGGTGGTTACTGTACAGTGGGATGTATGTCAGGCTGTGATGGTTACTGTACAGTGGGAGGTATGTCGGGCCGTGATAGTTACTGTACAGTGGGAGGTATGTCGGGCCGTGTTGGTTACTGTACACCGGGAGTTATGTCGGGACGTGATGGTTAATATACTGTGTGAAGTATGTCGGGACGTGATGGTTACTGTACAGCGGGAGGTATGTCGGGGGCTCGGGGTTACTGTCCAGATGGAGGTATGTCGGACTGTGGTTTTTACGGTACAGTGGGAGGTAAGACGAGCCGTGATAGTTACTGTACTTTGGGACGTATGTTGGGACGTGATGGTCACTGTATAGTGGAAGGGATGTCGGGCCGCGATGGTTACTGTACAGTGGGAGATATGTCGGGCCGTGATAGTTATTGTACAGTGGGAGTTATGTCGGGCCGTGATGGTCACTGCATAGTGGGAGGTATGTCGGGCCGTGATGGTTAATGTACACTGGGAGGTATGTCGGGTCGTGATGGTTACTGTACAGTGGGAGATATGTCGGGGAGTGATGGTTATTGTACAGTGGGAGGTATGTGGGGCCGTGATGGTCACTATATCGTGGGAGGTATGTCGGGCCGTGATGGTTAATGTACACTGGGAGGTATGTCGGGTCGTGATGGTTACTGTACAGTGGGAGATATGTCGGGGAGTGATGGTTATTGTACAGTGGGAGGTATGTGGGGCCGTGATGGTCACTATATAGTGGGATGTATGTCGGGCCGTGATGGTTAATGTACAGTAGGAGGTATGTCGGACCGTAATGGTCATAGTACAGTGGGAGGTATGTCGGGCCATGATGGTTACTGTACTGTGGGAGGTATGTCGGGCCGTGA
>NW_025214563.1:30179-39397 GCF_004010195.1 Chiloscyllium plagiosum | reverse complement strand
CCGAGATGTTTAATGTGGAGTGGGAGGTATATCGCGCTGCGATGGTTACTGTACAGTGGGAGGTATGTCGGGACGTGATGGTTACCGTACTGTGTGAAGTATGTCAGGACGTGGTGGTTACTGTACAGTGGGATGTATGACAGACAGTGATGGATACTGTACAATAGGAGGTTTGTCGTGCCGGGATGGTTACTGTACAGTTGTAGGTAAGTCGGGACGTGATGGTTACCGTACTGTGTGAAGTATGTCAGGACGTGGTGGTTACTGTACAGTGGGATGTATGTCAGGCTGTGATGGTTACTGTACAGTGGGAGATATATCGGTCCGAGATGTTTAATGTGGAGTGGGAGGTATGTCGCGCTGCGATGGTTCCTGTACAGTGGGAGGTATATCGGGCCGAGATGTTTAATGTGGAGTGGGAGGTATGTCGCGCTGCGATGGTTACTGTACAGTGGGAGGTAAGTCGGGACGTGATGGTTACTGTACTGTGGGAAGTATGTCGGGACGTGATGGTTACTGTACACTGTGAGGTATGCCAGGACATGATGGTTACTGTACAGTGGGAGGTATGTCAAGCCGTGATGGTTTCTGCACAGTGGGCGGTATGTCGTGCCGTCATCGTTACTGTACAGTGGGAGGTATATCAGGCCGTGATGGTTACTGTACAGTGGGATGTATGACAGACAGTGATGGATACTGTACAATAGGAGGTCTGTCGTGCCGTGATGGTTACTGTACAGTGGGAGTTATGTCGGGACGTGATGGTTTCCGTATTGTGTGAAGTATGTCAGGACGTGATGGTTACTGTACAGTGGGTTGTATGTCAGGCTGTGATGGTTACTGTACAGTGGGAGGTATATCGGTCCGAGATGTTTAATGTGGAGTGGGAGGTATATCGCGCTGCGATGGTTACTGTACAGTGGGAGGTATGTCGGACCGTGATGGTTGTTGTACCGTGGGAGGTTGTCGGTCCTTGACGGTTACTGTACAGTGGAAGGTATGTCGGGCCGTGATGGATACTGTACAGTGGGAGATATGTCGGGGAGTGATGGTTATTGTACTGTGGGAGGTATGTCGGGCCGAGATGGTCACTATATAGTGGGAGGTATGTCGGGCCGTGATGGTGACTGTACACTGGGAGGTATGTCGGGTCTTGTTGGTTACTGTACAGTGGGAGATATGTCGAGGAGTGATGGTTATTGTACACTGGCAGGTATGTCGGACCGTGATGGTCACTGTATAGTGGGAGTTTTGTCGGGCCGTGATGGTTGCTGTACATTGGGAGGTATTTCGGGTAGTGATGGTAACAGTACAGTGGGATGTAAGGAGAGCCGTGATGGTTACTGTACAGTGGGATGTATGTCGAATCGTGATGTTTACTGTACTGTGGGAGGTATGTCGGGATGTGATGGTTACTGTACAGTGGGAGGTTTGTCGGGCAGTGATGGTTACTGTACTGTGGGAGGTATGTCGTCCGTGATAATTACTGTACAGTGGAAGGTATGTCGGTCCGTGATGGCTACTGGACTGTGGGATTTATGTAGGGACGTGATGGTTACTGTACAGTGGAAGATATGTCGGGCCGTGGTGGTTACTGTACATCGGGACGTATGTCGGACTGTGTTGGTTACTGTACAGTGGGAGGTAAGTCATGCCGTGATGGTTACTGTACAGTCGGATTAATGTCGGGACGTGATGGTTACTGTACGTTGGGAAGTATATCGGGACGTGAGGGTTGCTGTACAGTGGGAGGTATGTCGGGCCGTGGTGGGAACTGTACAGTGGGAGGTATGTCGGGACGTGATGCTTACTGTACACTGTGAGGTATGCCGGGACATGATGGCTACTGTACAGTGGGATGTATGTCAAGCCGTGATGGTTACTGTACAGTGGGATGTATGCCAGACAGTGATGGATACTGTATAATAGGAGGTTTGTCGTGCCGTGATGGTTCCTGTACAGTGGGAGGTATGTCGGGACGTGATGGTTACCGTACTGTGTGAAGTATGTCGGGACGTGATGGATACTGTACAATGTGAGGTATGTCGGGCCGTGATGGTTACTATGCAGTGGGATGTATGTCAGGCTGTGATGGTTACTGTACCGTGGGAGGTATATCGGGCCGAGGTGTTTAATGTGGAGTGGGAGGTATGTCGCGCTGCGATGGTTACTGTACATTGGGAGGTATGTCGGACCATGATGGTTGTCGTACAGTGGGAGGTTGTCGGTCCTTGACGGTTACTGTACAGTGGAAGGTATGTCGGGCCGTGATGGTTACTGTACAGTGGGAGATATGTCGGGGAGTGATGGTTATTGTACTCTGGCAGATATGTCGGGCCGAGATGGTCACTATGTAGTGGGAGGTATGTCGGGCCGTGATGGTGACTGTACACTGGGAGGTATGTCGGGTCTTGATGGTTACTGTACAGTCGGAGATATGTCGGGGAGTGATGGTTATTGTACACTGGGAGGTATGTCGGGCCGTGATGGTCACTGTATAGTGGGAGGGATGTCGGGCCGTGATGGTTGCTGTACATTGGGAGGTATGTCGGGTAGTGATGGTTACAGTACAGTGGGATGTAAGGAGGGCCGTGATGGTTAATGTACAGTGGGATGTATGTCGAATCGTGATGTTTACTGTACTGAGGGAGTTATGTCGGCCCATGATGGTTACTGTAAAGTGGGGGGTATTTCGGGCTGTAATGGTTACTGTATATTGGGAGATATGTCGGTCCGTGATGTTTACTGTTCAGTGGGATGTATGTCAGGCTGTGATGGTTACTGTACAGTGCGACGTATGTCAGGCTGTGATGGTTACTGTACAGTGGGAGGTATGTCGGACAGTGATGGTTTTTGTACAGTGGGCGGTATGTCGGTCCTTGACGGTTAACGTACAGTGAGACGTATGTCGGGCCGTGATGGTTACTGTACAGTAGGAGGTATGTCTGGCCGTGAGGGTTACTGTACAGTGGGAGATATGTCGGGGAGTGATGGTTATTGTACAGCGGGAGGTATGTGGGGCCGTGATGGTCACTATATAGTGGGAGGTATGTCGGGCCGTGATGGTTAATGTACTCTGGGAGTTATGTCGGGTAGTGATGGTTACTGCACAGTGGGAGATATGTCGGGGAGTGATGGTTATTGCACAGTGGGAGGTATGTCGGGCCGTGATGGTTACTGTACAGTGGTAGGAATGTCGGGCCGTGATGGTTATTGTACTGTGGGAGGTATGTCAGTACGTGATGGTTACTGTACAGTGGGCGCTATGTCGGGCCGTCGTGGTTACTGTACAGCGGGAGGTATGTCAGACCGTGGTGGTTACTGTACTGTGAGAGGGATGTCAGGACGTGATGGTTACTGTACAGTGGGAGGTATGTCGGTACGTGATGGTTACTGTACAGTGGGCGCTATGTCGAGCCGTCGTGGTTACTGTACAGCGGGAGGTATGTCGGACCGTGGTGGTTACTGTACTGTGAGAGGGATGTCAGTACGTGATGATTACTGTATAGTGAGAGGTATGTCGGTCCGTGACGTTTTCTGTACAGTGGGAGGTATGTCAGGCTGTGATGGTTACTGGACAGTGGGACGTATGTCAGGCTGTGATGGTTACTGTACAGTGGGAGGTATGTCGGACAGTGATGGTTATTGTACAGTGGGAGGTATGTCGGTCCTTGACGGTTAATGTACAGTGCGACGTATGTCGGGCCGTAATGGTTACTGTACAGTATGAGGTATGTCTGGCCATGATGGTTACTGTACAGTGGGAGATATGTCGGGGAGTGATGGTTATTGTACAGTGGGAGGTATGTCGGGCCGTGATGGTTAATGTACACTGGGAGGTATGTCGTGTAGTGATGGTTCCTGCACAGTGGGAGATATGTCGGGGAGTGATGGTTATTGCACAGTGGGAGGTATGTCAAGCCGTGATGGTTACTGTACAGTGGGAGGCATGTCGAGTCGTGATGTTTACTGTAGAATGGGAGGTATGTCGGGCGTTGATGGTTACTGTACAGTGGGAGGTATGTCGTGCCGTGATGGTAACTGTGCAGTGGGAGGTATGTCGGGACGTGATGGTTCCTGTACTGTGGTAAGTATGTCGGGACGTTCTGGTTACTGTACTGTGGGAGGTATGTCGGGACGTGACGGTTACTGTACAGTGGGAGGTATGCCGGGCCATGATGGTTGCTGTACAGTGGGAGGCATGTCAATCCGTGATGGTTACTGTACAGTGGGATGTATGTCAGGCTGTGATTGTTACTGTACAATGGGAGGTATGTCGTGCTGTGATGGTTACTGTACAGGTGGAGGTAAGTCTGGCCGTGACCGTGACTGCGCAGCGGAAAGTATGTCGGACAGTGATGGTTACTGTACAGTGGGAGGTATGTCGGGCATTGATGGGTACTATACAATGGGAGGTAATTCGGACCGTGATGGTTACTGTACAGTGGGAGGTATGTCGGGCCGTGATGGTTACTGTACAGAGGGAATGCGTCGGGCCATGTTGGTTACTGTACAGTGGGAGGTATGTTGGGCCGTAATATTTACAGTACAACGTGAGGTATGTCCGTCCGTGATGTTTACTGTACAGAGGGAGGTATGTCGGGCCATGATGGTTACTGTACAGTGGGAGGTATGTCGTTACGTGACGGTTACTGTACAGTGGGACGAACGTCGGGCCGTGCTGGTTACTTTACAGTGGGAGGTATGTCGTGACGTGATGGTCACTGTACAGTGGGAGGTACGTCGGGCCGTGATGGTTACTGTACACTGGGAGGTATGTCGTGTAGTGATGTAAACAGTACAGTGGGAGGTAAGTAGGGCCGTGATGGTTACTCTACAGTGGGAGGCATGTCGAGTCGTGGTGTTTACTGTAGAGTGGGAGGTATGTCGAGGTGTGATAGTTATTGTACTTTGGGAGGTATGTTGAGCCGTGATGGTTACTGTACTCTGGGAGGTATGTCGGGACGTGATGGTTACTGTACAGAGGTAGGTATGTCGGGCCGTGGTGGTTACTGTACACCGGGAGGTATGTCGGACTGTGGTGGTTACTGTACAGTGGGAGGTATGTCGGGACGTGATGGTTACTGTACTGTGGGAAGTATGTCGGGACGTGCTGGTTACTGTACAGTGGGAGGTATGTCGGGACGTGACGGTTAATGTACAGTGGGTGTTATGCCGGGTCATGATGGTTACTGTACTGTGGGAGGTATGTCGGGCCGTGGTGGTAGGCAGGAACAGTTCGCATTCACTTGGGAGGGTAGACAATTCACGTTCACGCGATTGCCCCAAGATATCTGCATAGCCCTACTATCTGCCACCGGATAGTTGCAGAACACTAGGCTGCCTTTAAAGTGCCTGACGAAGTGATGATCTCGCACTATATTGACGATATGATGATACAGGGGACAAGTCAGAAGCAGGTTCAGGAATTGCTGGACCAACTGGTTCAACATATGCGAGGATATGGGTGGGAGATCAACCCAGCCAAAATCCAGGGTCCCTCACAAACGTTAAAATTCTTAGGAATCGTGTGGAACATGGGGGAAAGGGAAATCACTGCGAAAGCTAAAAATAAGATTCAGGTCTTTGCCGTCCCTCACACCCAGAAGGACGTGCAGCAATTTATTGGGTTATTCGGATTCTGGAGACAGCATATTCCCCATTTAGGACAAATTTTAAAACCTTTGTATCAAGTTACGAGGAAAAAGGCAGCGTTCGAATGGACGGAGGTCCATCAAACTGCAATTGAAATGGCCAAGCAAGCGATACAGCAAGCTGTATCCTTGGGAAAGATACAGTCAGGACCTGTAGAACTGCAAGTCTCAGCACAGGGGGATTATGCCAATTGGAGCTTATGGCAAAAACAGGAAAGAACCCGTAAGCCACTGGGATTTTGGTCCCGAAAATTACCCCCGGCAGGGGAACGGTACACCCCCATTGAGAAACAGTAATTAGCATGCCACTGGGGCTTGGTGGAAACCGAAGCCCTGACCATTGGACATGAAGTGATCATGAGAACAGCTATCCCTATTCTTCCGTGGGTACTTAATGACCCCACTACCCACCGAATAGGAACTGCCCAAGAGAGCAGCATCATTAAATGGAAATGGTAGGTGTCGGAGAGAGTGCGGACTGGACAGAAAGGAGTGACAGTCCTACATGAGCAAGTGGCGGAGGCCCCTGAGGAAGGGGAAAAGCGGTTTGAGGTGATTGAATACAAGGAATCACCCGTTAAGATGGGAAAACGGTATGATGAACTGACCCCGGATGAACAAGCCACGGCTTGGTTCGTAGATGGGCCAGCCCAATGGAAAGCGGGACAGCGTAGATGGAAAGCTGCCGCCTTTAACCCAAAACAAGGCACTACCCTAGAAGAATTAGGGGAGGGAAAAAGTAGTCAGTGGGCAGAATTAAAAGCAGTGCATATGGTAGTCATGCAAGCAGGGGTCATGGGAGTTTGTTTGTTCTCTGACTCGTGGTCAGTGGTTAACGGCATGACACAATGGATGCCAACTTGGCAGGCCAATCAGTGGATGATCCAGAATAGGGAAGTATGGGGTAAACAGTTATGGGAAGATATATGGGAGAAAGCTCAATACCTGGTCATATACATCACCCACGTAGATGCCCATACCTCTCGAAATGATGTGGAAGCTCTACATAACCGATATGTGGATGGTATCGTCCGAACCATGACGGTGCAAAGGGGCACCTCAGTGGACCTAGCTAGATGGGCACACCTTAAGGCCGGGCACTGGGGAGTGCAAGGAACCTTGCACTGGGCTCGAGACCGAGGAATAGATCTTATGGTAGATGATGGTAAGACTGCAGTAAACCAGTGTGAGCAGTGTCAACATCAGCGGCAGGGAGTGCCCCAACACATGATGGGACATATCCATCGGGGGGATGGTCCGGGACAGAGCTGGCAAATGGACTTTGTGGGTCCCCTACCCTCCTCACAAGGATGTAACCACATATGTACAGCTGTGGACACTATGTCTGGGGTTTTGGTAGCCCATCCCTGTCGTCACAACAATCAACAGGCTACCTTGCGATGTTTAGATTTGATTGAACAATTTTATGGATTGCCCATACAGGTCCAGAGTGACAATGGCTCCCATTTCACAGGAAGGGCGGTAAAGCAGTGGTGTCACGATAACCACGTGGAATGGGTTTATCATGTACCCTATCACCCACAAGCTGCGGGACTTATAGAACGAATGAATGGGCTTCTGAAGTCCTCACTACGAAAAGCAGGAGGTTGCAATGACTTAACAGGTTGGAAGAAGCAACTAATTCGGGTGGTGAAACAAATTAATAACCGCCCATTAGGAAATGGGGTAACACCCTTGAATAGGATGATACGAGTATGTGATACCCCAAAGACTCAGCCTATTAAAATGTGGAAAATCGCTGAGGAAGCTGATATTCCCGTAAGGGCCACGCCGGCTTCGGCTGGACTGGACCTACGAGCACTAACTGCCCAGACTTTGATCCAACAGAAACCTACGGTGATTAAGACCGGATTAGGATTGATTTGTCCCCCTGGAACCTATGGGCATATCCTCCCGCGGTCGGGACTGTCACTAAAGGGGATTGATGTGATGGCAGGCGTAATTGACGCGGACTACCAAGGGGAGTTGGGGGTGGTCCTGGTCAACAACACTGCTGAACCTTACGTGATACAGAAGGGGGACAGAATAGCGCAATTGGTCATTAAGCCATGTAACCTTACAACGGTGGAAGAGACGGGAGCTCCCGTTACGGTTACTGAGCGTGGAACGGGGGGATTTGGGTCTACTGACACTAAGGGGGCCAAGGTATGGGTGCGCCAGACGACCGGCCCCCCCAGGCCGGCCGAAATCATAGCACAGGGGAAGGACAGTCTGGTCACCATTATGTACCCCGGGGACCCGACCTGGGCAAACATCCCGGCGAACCAGTGCTACTTACGTGAGACCTAAATAATGTTGTAATTGCTATGCACCCGCAGGCTGACCCTCCGCCTTGAACATGGGGTGGTCATGGGGATTGCGACTCCTATTGGCAATGTTCGCGATCGGATGGCCACTCCAGGGCATCGGTATCACGGCCTGGACGCTGGTACCGGTCGCCCGCCATGAGGTGCGGTGGGAGGCCAGTAGCCAGCGACGGACGCAGGACAATTTTACATGTGAACCCGGTCAGCAGTGCGTTGTTCTGACTCTCACCAGCGACTGTCAATTGTACACGTGTGCACAGTGCTACATGCGCCGGGATGGGGAAAAATATGACATATCGTTCATACCGCCTAATTGCACCCTGGTGGTAAATGCCCAAATCAAGACGTGTTTGTGGGACCGACGCACCCAGACATGCGGGACAACGGGGACTCATTGGAGCGTCACAGCTCGGGGGGAAGATCTGTGGCTGCGCAATGCCACCGATATTCGGAATCGTCATCGATTCATGTGGTTAATAATGGTACTGCCCTCGACGAACGCCCCGTCTGAGGCGTTATTAAACCCCACGCGGGGCGGGCCAGCACCGAAGAGGGGTGCCACGGGGGGCGTGCGGTCGCATCGAACACAGTTGGCCCCTATTATGTCAACTTGTCAACAGATGGCCCGGGCGGTACTGCACACTGATGTTCATTGGCGGGTACAGTTGCCCCTCATACCCGAGTGTCATACCAAGAGGCGGCGACGAGCGTGGTACAACACCCTGCTGGGAGGCGCAGGAACTGTTATGGGTATCTCGAATGCCATTGACTCTGAGGTAACCCGTACTAAATTATCTAACACGGGACAGGCCACCTCACAAGGACTACATACTATTGGAAGGTGGATGCCATCCGTAATGATGACTCAAGGAGAGACAGCTGAAATAATGATACGATCTCTGCAATGGGAACTGGATGTCTGGGGTGCCACTCAGGAACTGTTTGAGAACATTACGGCTCAGTTAAATTGGACTGCCTGTCATATTCAAATGTTGCATGCTCAAATACAGAAAGAACGCTTTTTGCGTGTGGTAACATCCCCCAATGTACAAGCGTGGAGGGAACTATGGAATGTATCTGAGAAATTGTGGATGATAACCCATCCAGAGCGAACATGGTGTAACGCAACTATGTGTAACGGATACTTTGTTACCATGAATGTAACCCACACTGTTACGGTCTGTCGATATTATGTATTACCAGTGATTACATCTTCTGGATATTATTTCCTGAAGAC
>NW_025214563.1:13354-29634 GCF_004010195.1 Chiloscyllium plagiosum | reverse complement strand
CTGCCAGTATATTAGTCCCCTTCCAATTTAGGTGCAAACTGTCCTTCTTATACAGGTCACTTCTACCCCAAAAGAGATTCCAATGATCCAAAAATGTGAATCCTTCTCCCATACACCAACTCCTCAGCCATGCATTCATCTGCTCTATCCTCCTATTCCTGCCCTCACTAGCTCGTAGCACCGGGAGTAATCCAGATATTACTACTCTCAAGGACCTCCTTTTTAAATTCCTGCCAACTCTCTGTAATCTCCCTTTAGAATCTCAACCTTTTCCCTTATTTCATCATTATTGTTACTCACTTCCAATTAATTATTCTCAGGGTTGGATATCCTGCTGCAAGTGGCCACTTTTATGTAATGACTGAGCTTTGACTATTGCCACTACTCCACAGGACATAACATAATCGTGATATGGCCAATCACAACAAATCTCTACATTAGACTTAAAACATCCATATGACAGGTTTCTTTAACAACACAACTTGTTCAATAACTCTGAAAACTGTTTAACACAGTTTGTAATATGAAAATACAAATACTTATCAATTTAAGTAAGCCATCCACTGATGTCTAGCACACCTAGTTCCATGTCCAGCTGTGTTGTGACTACCGCGACCTTCAAGTCTTCATGCAGTTTGAGGGTGTCACGATTAAATAGGCTGTGGATCCACCAGAGAGCATTGTGAGGAGGCCTTTTGCTTTCAACCTTCCCCTCCAGAGCATTTTTTAGGTCCCCATATGCACTCCCAGAGTTACCTAGAGTGATTCAGTTCTAGGCAAAGGAGAAATATAGAGCTAGCCCATCTCACACATCCATTACTCTGCATGTTTCATGGACAAGGCCATACTATAGTGATCTGTACGCCTTGCATCCAATTGGTACTTTATTCCATATATCCTTGAGGGTTAGCACTCTTTTAAGCCACAATGCCACATGTTCACATGTCGATAGATGGCACCACTATGCATGGATTCCTCCATCATTTGAACTTAGGACTGCACTGCTCGAAGAAGATTTGACAGCTATTTGCACATTTCATGATTGAAAAAATGATGGGCTTACAGGGAACAGTGTGTTATAAATCAAAATCCACAATTCCTAAGTTGTTCCTAATGTGAAAATTTGAGTAAACCAGTGAATTGCTCCAATTTTGCTATCTAACTCAGGTTAAAATAATATACACACCAGGTTTATTCTATTCAAACTAGTAATCAAACTGTTTTTAACAATGGAAAAAACAGATAAATTGTATTGCTGATCTGTAGCTTTAATTTAAACTTTACTTCTTTTAAAAGTTTGTATTCACATGTATGGACAGACACACAAAGGCAGACAATACATGAATGTGATGGGTGATCAAAAATAAAGTCAGGGAAACAAAATTTGACAATACCAGTTTGGACCACTGTGGTGAAAGGGTTAAAATTGTGTCCCAATACATGTGTGAATCTAACCGGAATGGAGGTGTTGCTTAGTCCCGTGTGAATCTTATTACACACCTCCCCGTGTGAATCTTCTTATCTGTATGTAACCAGAATGGAATGTGTTTTTTAGCCTTGCTCTGCTGTTCACATGAATGTTTATATCTGGAAAAGAGTATATCAGCTGGAAAAGTCTCCAGTTCGGTGAGTCTGCTCCGGGGTTACGTTTTAACCGCCGAGCGTGGGTTGTTGGCAACCGCTCTACGAGAACTGACGGCTCCTAGTTCCGGTAACATGTAGAGTGAGTATAAGCCAGACCCGGGAGTCTCCTCCGGGGTTACGTGCAACCGCTCTACGAGAACTGACGGCTCCTAGTTCCGGTAACATGTAGAGTGAGTATAAGCCAGACCCGGGAGTCTGCTCCGGGGTTACGTGCAACCGCTCTACGAGAACTGACGGCTCCTAGTTCCGGTAACATGTAGAGTGAGTATAAGCCAGACCCGGGAGTCTGCTCCGGGGTTACGTGCAACCGCTCTACGAGAACTGACGGCTCCTAGTTCCGGTAACATGTAGAGTGAGTATAAGCCAGACCCGGGAGTCTGCTCCGGGGTTACGTGCAACCGCTCTACGAGAACTGACGGCTCCTAGTTCCGGTAACATGTAGAGTGAGTATAAGCCAGACCCGGGAGTCTGCTCCGGGGTTACGTGCAACCGCTCTACGAGAACTGACGGCTCCTAGTTCCGGTAACATGTAGAGTGAGTATAAGCCAGACCCGGGAGTCTGCTCCGGGGTTACGTGCAACCGCTCTACGAGAACTGACGGCTCCTAGTTCCGGTAACATGTAGAGTGAGTATAAGCCAGACCCGGGAGTCTGCTCTGGGGTTACGTTTAACCGCCGAGCGTGGGTTGTTGGCAACCGCTCTACGAGAACTGACGGCTCCCAGTTCGGGTAACGTGTAGAGTGAGTATAAACCAGACCCGTTGTAAGTACGAGTCCTGGTTGTGGCGACGCTGCGGGGAATAAAACACTTATATTCTAGCAGACTCGCCTCTTGGCTGTTTGTTCTGTGTCAGACTACTTTCCTGCGAGCCTGGTCCTTGACCTTGAGAATTTTTTAAAACAACTGTACAGTGGGAGGTATTTCGGTGTGTGATGGTTATTGTACAGTGGGAGATATGTCGGACCGTGATGATTATTATAAAGTGGGAGTTATATCGGGCCGTGATGGTTACTGTACAGTGGGAGGTATGTCGGGCCGTGGTGTTACGGTACAGTGGGTGGTATGTCGGTCCTTGACGGTTACTGTACAGTTAGAGGTATGTCGTGCCGTGATGGTTACTGTACACTGGGAGGTATGTCGGGGTGTGATGGTTACTGTACAGTGGGAGATATGTCGGGGACGTGATGGTTATTGTACAGTGGGAGTTATGTCGCGCCGTGATGGTCACTGTACAGTGGGAGGTATGTCGGGCCGTGATGGTTGCTGTACACTGGGAGGTATGTCGGGTAGTGATGGAAACAGCACAGTGGGATGTAAGTAGGGCCGTGATGGTTACTGTACAGTGGGAGGTATGTCGACTCGTGGTGTTTACAGTAAAGTGGGAGATATGTCGGGGAGTGATGGTTATTGGACAGTGGGAAATATGTCGGGCCGTGATGGTTACTGTACAGTGGGAGGTATGTCGGGCAGTGAAGGTTACTGTACTCTGGGAGGTATGTCGGGACGTGATGGTTACTGTACAGTGGGAGGTATGTCGGGCCGTGATGGTTACTGTACAGTGGGAGGTATGTCGGCCGTGATAGTGACTGTACAGTGGGAGGTATATCGGGACGTGATGGTTACTGTGCAGTGGGCGGTATGTCGGGCCGTGGTGTTTCCTGCAAAGCGGGAGATATGTCGGACGGTGGTGCTTAATGTACAATGGGAGGTATGTCGGGTCTTGACGGTTACTGTACATTGGGAGGTATGTCGGGCAGTGATGGTTACTGCACATTGGGAGGTATGTCGGGCCGTGATGTTTACTGTACAGTGGGAGCTATGTCGAGGCGTGATGGTTGTGTACAGTGGGAGGTATGTCAGGCTGTGATGGCAACTGTACAGTGGGAGGTATGTCGTTATGTGATGGTTATTGTACAGTCGGAGATATGTCGGGCCGTGATGGCTATTATACAGTGGGAGGTATGTCGGGCCGTGATGGTTACTGTACAGTGGGAGTTATGTCGGGCCGTTATGGTTACGGTACAGTGGGGGGTATGTCGGGTCTTAACGGTTACTGTACAGTTAGAGGTATGTCGGACCATGATGGTTACTGTACAGTGGGTTGTATGTCGGCCGTCATAGTTACTGTACAGCGCGAGGTATGTCGGGCCATGATGTTTACTGTAGAGGGGGTGGTATGTCGGGGAGTGATGGTTATTGGACAGTGGGATGTCTGTCGGGCCGTGATTGTTACGGTACACTGGGAGGTATGTCGGGCCGTGATGATTACTGTACTGTGGGAGCTATGTCGGCTCGTGACGGTTACTGTACAATGGGAGGTATGTCGGACCGTGATGGTTACTGAACAGTGGGAGGTATGTCGGGACGTGATGGTTACTGTACAACGGGAGGTAAGTCGGACCGTGGTGGGTACTGTACAATGGGAGGTATGTCGGACCGTGATGGTTACTGAACAGTGGGAGGTATGTCTGGACATGATGGTTACTGTACTGTGGGAAATATGTCGGGACGTGGTGGTTACTGTACAGCGGGAGGTATGTCGGACCGTGGTGGTTACTGTATAATGGGAGTTATGTACCGTCGTGACAGTTACTGTACATTGGGAGGTATGTCGGGCAGTGATGTCTACTGTACATTGGGAGGTATGTCGTGCCGTGATGGTTACTGTACTGTGGGAGTTGTGTCGGTCCTTGACGTTTACTTTACAATGAAAGACATGTCGGGCCGTGATGGTTACTGTACAGTGGGAGGTATGTCGTGGTGTGATGGTTACTGTACTGTGGGAGATATGTCGGGGAGTGATGGTTATTGTGCAGTGGGACGCATGTCGGGCTGTGATGGTCACTGTAGAGTGGGAGGTCTGTCGGGCCGTAATGGTTACTGCACACTGGGAGGTATGTCGGGACGCGATGGTTACTGTACAGTGGGAGATATGTCGGGACGTGATGCTTACTGCACAGTGGGAAGTATGTCGGTCCATGGTGGTTACTGTACAGCGGGAGGTATGTCGGACCATGGTGGTTACTGTACAGTGGGCGGTATGTCGGGCTGTGCCGGTAACTATACAGTGTGCGGTATATCGGTCCGTGATGGTTACTGAGGTATGTCGGTCCGTGATGGTTACTGTGCAGTGGGAGGTATGTCGGGCGGTGATTGTTAGTGTATAGTGAGAGATATGTCGGCCGTGATGGTTACTGTACAGTGGGGGGCATGTCAGGCTGTGATGGTTACTGTACAGTGGGAGGTATGTCGGTCCGTGATGGTTACTATACAGTGGGAAGTATGTCGGGCCGTGATGGTTTCTGTATAGTGGATGTTATGTCGGTGTGTGATGGTTGTTGTACAGTTGGAGATACGTCGGGCCGTGATGGTTATTGTACAGTGGGAGGTATGTCGGGCCGTGATGGTTACTGTACAGTGGGAAGAATATCGGGATGTAATGGTTACTGAACAGTGGGAGGTAAGTCGGCCGTTATTGTTACTGTACATTGCGAGGTATGTCGGGCTTGATGGTAACTGAACAGTGGGAGGTATGTCGGCCGTTATTGTTGCTGTACAGTGCGAGGTATTTCCGTCCGTGATGGTTACTGTACTGTGTGAGGTTTGGCGGGACGTGGTGGTTACTGTACGCCGGGAGGTATGTCGGACCGTAGTGGTTACTGTACAGTGGGAGGTATGTCGTGCCGAATTGTACACTGCACAGTGGGAGGTATGTCGGAACGTGGTGGATACTGTACAGCGGGAGGTATGTCGGACCGTGGTGGTTACTGTACAGTGGGAGGTATGACGGGCCGTGATGATTACTGTACAGTGTGAGGTATGTCGGGCTGTGATGGTTACTGTACTGTGGGAGGTATGTCGGGACGCGATGGTTATTGTACAGTGGGAGGTGTGTCGGGACGTGATGTTTACTGCACAGTGGGAGATATGTCGAGCCATGGTGGTTACTGTACAGTGGGCGGTATGTCGGGCCGTATGTCGGGCGGTATGTCGGGCCATGCCGGTAACTGTACAGTGTGAGGTATGTCGGTCAGTGATGGTGACTGTACAGTGGGAGGTATTTCGGGCCGTGATAGTTACTGTACAGTGTGACGTATATCGGTCCGCGATGGTTAGTGCAGAGTGGGAGGTATGTCGAGCTGTAATGGTTACTGTACAGTGGGAGGTATGTCGGACCATGATGGTTACTGTAGAGTTGGAGGTGTGTCGGTCTTTGACGGTTATTGTACAGTAGGAGGTATGTCGGGCCGTGATGGTTAATGTACAGTGGGAGGTATGTCGGTGTGTGATGTTTATTGTACAGTGGGAGGTATGTCGGACCGTGATGGTTATTATAAAATGGGAGGTATATCGGGCCGTGATGGTTACTGTACACTGGTAGGTATGTCGGGCCGTGATGGTTACGGTACAGTGGGCGGTATGTCGGTCCTTGACGGTTACTGTACAGTGAGAGGTATGTCGGGCCGTGATGGTTACTATACAGTGGGAGGTATGTCGGGGTGTGATGGTTACTGTACAGTGGGAGATATGTCGGGGAGTGATGGTTATTGTACAGTGGGAGGTATGTCGGGCCGTGATGGTCACTGTATAGTGGGAGGTTTGTCAGGCCGTGATGGTTACTATACACTGGAAGGTATGTCGGATCGTGATGGTTACTGTACAGTGGGAGATATGTCGAGGAGTGATGGTTATTGTCCAGTGGGAGTTATGTCGAGCCGTGATAGTCACTGTATAGTTGGAGTTATGTTGGGCCGTGATGATTTCTGAACACTGGGAGGTATGTCGGGTAGTGATGGAAACAGCACAGTGGGAGGTAAGTAGGGCCGTGATGGTTACTGTACAGTGTGAGGTATGTCGAGTCGTGATGTTTACTGTACAGTGGGAGGTATGTCGGGGAGTGATGGTTATTGGACAGTGGGAGGTATGTCGGGCCGTGATGGTTACTGTACAGTTGGAGGTATGTCGGGCCGTGATGGTTACTGTACTCTGGGAGGTATGTCGGGCCGTGATGGTTACTGTACAGTGGGAGGTATGTCGGCCGTGATAGTGACTGTACAGTGGGAGGTATGTCGGGACGTGATGGTTACTGTACACTGGGTGTTATGTCGTGTAGTGTTGGAAACAGCACTGTGGGAGGTAAGTGGGGCCGTGATGGTTACTGTACAGTGGGAGATATGTCGAGTCATGACGTTTACTGTACAGCGGGAGGTATGTCGGACCGTGGTGCTTAAGGTACAATGGGAGGTATGTCGACTCTTGACCGTTACTGTACATTGGGAGGTATGTCGGGCAGTGATGTTTACTGCACATTGGGAGGTATGTCGGGCCGTGATGGTTACTGTTCAGTGGGAGGTATGTCAGGCTGTGATGGCTACTGTACAGTGGGAGGTATGTCGGTGTGTGATGGTTATTGTACAGTGGGAGATATGTCGTGCCGTGATGGTTATTATACAGTGGCAGGTATGTCGGGCCGTGATGGTTACTGTACAGTGGGAGTTATGTCGGGCCGTGATGGTTATGGTACAGTATGTCGGGCCGTGATGGTTATGGTACAGTGGGAGGTATGTCGGTCCTTGACCGTTTCTGTACAATTAGAGGTATGTCGGGCCGTGATGGTTACTGTACAGTGGGAGGTATGTCAGCCGTCATAGTTACTATACAGTGCGAGGTATTTCGGGCCGTGATGTTTACTGTAGAGTGGGAGGTATGTCGGGGAGTGATGGTTATTGTACAGTGGGAGATACGTCGGGCCGTGATGGTTACGGTGCACTGGGAGGTATGTCGGGCCGTGATGCTTACTGTACTGTGGGAGGTATGTCGGGACGTGATGGTTACTGTACAGTGGGACGTCTGTCGGGCCGTGATGGTTATTGTACTCTGGGAGCTATGTCGGGACGTGATGGTTACTGTACATAGGGAGGTATGTCGGGACGTGATGGTTACTGTACTGTGGGAAGTATGTCGGTATGTGATGGTTACTGTACAGTGGGAGGTAAGTCGGGCCGCGGTGGTTGCTCTAAATTGGGAGGTATGACGGGCCCTGATGGTTACTGTACAGTGGGAGGTATGTTGGGCCGTGATGGTTACTGTACTGTGGGAGGTATGTCGGGACGTGCTGGTTATTGTAAATTGGAAATTATGTCGGGACGTAATGGTTACTGTATTGTGGGAAGCACGTCGGTACGTAATGGTTACTGTACAGTGGGAGGTATGTCGGACCGTGGTGATTACAGTACAGTGGGAGGTATGACGGGCCGTGATGGTTACTGTACAGTGGGAGGTACGTCGGGCCGTGATGGTTACTGTACACTGGGAGGTATGTCGTAGTGATGGAAACAGCACAGTGGGAGGTAAGTCGGGCCGTGATGGTTACTGTACAGTGGGAGGTATGTCGAGCCATCATGTTTACTGTAGAGTGGGAGGTATGTCGGGGAGTGATGGTTATTGGACAGTGGGAGGTATGTCGGGCCGTGATGGGTACTGTATTGTGGGAGGTATGTCGGGCCGTGATGGTTACTGTGCAGTGGGAGGTATTTCGGGCCGTGGTGGTTACTGTACAGCGGGAGGTATGTCGAACCGTGGTGCTTCCTGTACATTGGGAGGTATGTCGGGCAGTGATGGTTACTGCACATTGGGAGGTATGTCGGGCCGTGATGTTTACTGTATAGTTTGAGGTATGTCGTGACGTGATGGTTACTGTACAGTGGGAGGTATGTCAGGCTGTGATGGCTACTGTACAGTGGGAGGTATGTCGGTGTGTGATGGCTATTGTACAGTGGGAGATATGTCGTGCCGTGATGGTTATTAGACAGTGGGAGGTATGTCGGACCGTGATGGTTACTGTACAGTGGGAGTTATGTCGGGCCGTGATGGTTACGGTACCGTGGGAGGTATGTCGGTCCTTGACGGTTACTATACAGTTAGAGGTATGTCGGGCCGTGATGGTTTCTTTACAGTGGGAGGTATGTCGGCCGTCATAGTTACTGTACAGTGCGAGGTATGTCGGGCCGTGATGGTTACTGTACTGTGGGAGGTATGTTGGCTCGTGACGTTTACTGTACATTGGGAGGTATGTCGGGCAGTGATGGTTACTGTACTGTGGGCGGTGTGTCGGTCCTTGATGTTTACTGTACAGTGGGAGGTATGTCGGGCCGTGATGGTTACTGTACACTGGGAGGTATATCGGGCCGTGATGATTACTGTACTGTGGGAAATCGGTCGGGACATGATGGTTACTGTACAGTGGGAGGGATGTCGGCCGTCATAGTTACTGTACAGTGCGAGGTATGTCGGGCCGTGATGGTTACTGTACTGTGGGAGGTATGTCGGGACGTGATGGTTTCTTTACAGTGTGAGGTATGTCGTGCCGTGATGGTTACTGTACTGTGGGCGGTGTGTCGGTCCTTGACGTTTACTGTACAGTGGGAGGTATGTCGGGCCGTGATGGTTACTGTACACTGGGAGGTCTGTCGGGCCGTGATGATTACTCTGCTGTGGGAGGTAGGTCGGGACATGATGGTTACTGTACACTGGGAGGTCTGTCGGGCCGTGATGGTTACTGTACACTGGGATGTATGTCGGGCCGTGATGATTACTGTACTGTGGGAGGTAGGTCGGGACATGATGGTTACTGTACAGTGCGAGGTATGTCGGGACGTGATGGTTACTGTACAGAGGGCGGTGTGTCGGGCCGTGGTGGTTGCTCTAAAGCAGCAGGTATGTCGGACCGTGGTAATTACTGTACAATGGGATGTATGTCCCGTCGTGACGGTTACTGTACATTGGGAGGTATGTCGGGCAGTGATGGCTACTGTACAATGGGAGTTATGTCCCGTCGTGACGGTTACTGTACATTGGGAGGTTTGTCTGGCAGTGATGGTTTCTGTACATTGGAGGTATGTCGGGCCGTGATGTTTACTGTACAGTGGGAGGCATGTCAGGCTGTGATGGCTACTGTACAGTGGGATGTCTGTCAGGCTGTGATGGTTCGGGTACAGTGGGAGGGATATCGGGTCGTGATGGTTACTGTGGAGTGGAAGGTATGTCGCGCTGTGATGGTTACTGTACTGTGGGAGGTGTGTCGGTCCTTGACGTTTACGTAGAGTGAGAGGTATGTCGGGCCGTGATGGTCACTGCACAGTGGGAGGTATGTCGGGGTGTGATGGTTGCTTACAGTGGTAGATATATCGGGGAGTGATAGTTATTGTGCAGTGGGAGGCATGACGGGCCGTGATGGTCAATTCAGAGTGGGAGGTATGTCGGGCTGTAATGGTTACTGCACACTGGGAGGTATGTCGTGTCGTAAAGCTTTTTGGAAATTGGCAGAAATGTCGGTGAGTGATGGTTATTGTACAGTGGCAGTTATGTCGGGCCGTGATGGTTATTGTACAGTGGGAGGCATGTCGGGCCGTGATTGTCACTGTATAGTGGGAGGTATGTCCGGCCGTGATGGTTACTGTACTCTGGGAGGTATGTCGGGTCGTGATGGAAACAGCACAGTGGGAGGGAAGGAGGGCCGTGATGGTTACTCTACAGTGGGAATTATGTCGAGTCGTAATGTTTACTGTAGAGTATGAGGTATGTCGGGGAGTGATGGTTATTGTACAGTTGGAGATATGTTGGGTCGTGATGGTTTCGGCACGCTGGGAGGTATGTCGGGGCGTGATGCTTACTGTACTGTGGGAGGTATGTCGGGACGTGATGGTCACTGTCCAGTGGGACGTCTGTCGGGCCCTGATGTTTAATGTATAGTGGGAGTTATGTCGTCCGTGATGGTTACTATACAGTGCGAGGTATGTCGGGCGGTGATGGTTACTGTACTGTGGGAGGTTTGACGGGACGTGATGGTTACTGTACAGAGTGAGGTATGTCGGGCCGTGATGGTTACAGTACGCCGGGAGGTATGTCGGACCGTGGTGGTTATTGTACAGTGGGAGCTATGTCGTGTCGTAATGGTTACAGTACAGTGGAAGGTATGTCGGGACGTGATGGTTACTGTACTGTGGGAAGTATGTCGGTACGTGATGGTTACTGTACAGTGGGAGGTATGTCGGGCCGTGGTGGTTGCTCGAAAGCGGGAGGTATGTCGGACCGTGGTGATTACAGTACTGTGGGAGGTATGATGGGCCGTGATGGTTACTGTACAGTGGGAGGTATGTCGGGCCGTGATGGTTACATTATAGTGGGAGGTATGTCGGGCCGTGATGGTTACTGTACTGTTGGAGCTATGTCGGTACGTGATGGTTACTGTACAATGGGAGGTATGTCGGGCCGTGATGGTTACTGTACTGTGGGAGGTATGTCGGGACGTGACGGTTACTGTACAGTGGTAGGTATGTCGGGACGTGATGGTTACTGTACTGTGGGAAGTATGTCGGTACGTGATGGTTACTGTACAGTGGGCGGTATGTCGGGCCGTGGTGGTTGCTCTAAAGTGGCAAGTATGTCGGACCGTGGTGATTAAAGTACAGTGGGAGATATGACGGGCCGTGATGGTTACTGTACAGTGGGAGCTATGTCGGGACTGATGGTTACTGTACTGTGGGAAGTATGTCGGGACGTGATGGTTACTGTACAGTGGGCGGTATGTCGGGCCGTGGTGGTTGCTCTAAAGCGGCAGGTATGTCGGACCGTGGTGATTAAAGTACAGTGGGAGATATGACGGGCCGTGATGGTTACTGTACAGTGGGAGCTATGTCGGGACTGATGGTTACTGTACTGTGGGGAGTGTGTCGGGACGGGATGGTTACTGTACAATGGGAGGTATGTCGGGCTGTGATGGTTACTGTACACTGGGACGTATGTCGGGCTGTAGTGGTTACTGTGCAGCGGAAGTTATGTCGGACCGTGGTGTTTACTGTACTGTGAGAGGTATATCGGGATGTGATGATTACTGTACAGTGGGAGGTATGTCGGGCCGTGATGGTTACTGAGCAGTGGGAGGTATGTCGGGACTGTTGGTTATTGTACTGTGGGGAGTATGTCGGGACGTGATGGTTACTGTATAGTGGGAGGTATGTCGGACCGTGGTGGTTACTGTACAATGGGAGTTATATAGGGTCGTGACTGTTACTGTACATTCGGAGTTATGTCGGGCAGTGATCGTTACTGTACATTGGGAGGTTTGTCTGGCCGTGATGTTTAGTCTTCAGTTGGAGGTATGTCGAGCCGTGATGGTTACTGCATAGTGAGTGGTATGTCGGCCCGTGATGGTTACTGTACAGTGGGGGTTATTTCGGGCTGTGATTGTTCCTGTACAGTGGGAGGTATGTCGGTCCGTGAAGGATACGGTACTGTGGGAGGCATGTCAGGCTGTGATGGCTACTGTACAGTGGGATGTATGTCAGGCTGTGGTAGTTACTGTACAGTGGTAGGTAGGTCGGGACGTGATGGTTACTGTACTGTGGGAAGTATTTCGGAACGTAATGGTTACTGTACAGTGGGAGGTATGTCGGGCCGTAATGGTTACTGAACAGTGGGAGGTATGTCGGGCCGTGATGGTTTCTGTACAGTGGGAGGTATGTCGACCGTTATTGTTACTGTACAGAGCGTGGTATGTCGTCCGTGATGGTTACTGTACAGTGTGAGGTATGTCGTGCCGAATTGGTTACTGTACTGTTGGAGTTAAGTCGGGACGTGATGGTTACTGTACAGTGGGAGGTAGGTCGGGCCGTGGTGGTTGCTGTTCAGCGGGAGGTATGTCGGACCGTGGTGGTTACTGTACAGCGGGAGGTATGACGGGCCGTGCTGGTTACTGTATAGTTGGAGGTATGTCGGGCCGTGATGGTTCATGTACTGTGGGAGGTATGTCGTGACGTGATGGTTACTGTACAGTGGGAGGTATGACGGGACGCGATGTTTGCTGCACAGTGGGAGGGATGTCTGGCGATGATGGTTACTGTATAGCCGGAGGTATATCGGACCGTGGTGGTTACTGTACATTGGGAGGTATGTCGGGCCGTGCCGCTTACTGTTCAGTGGGAGGTATGTCGGTCCGTGATGGTTACTATACTGTGGAAGGTATGTCGGGATGTGATGGTTACTGTTCATTGGGAGGTATGTCGGGCCGTGATGTTTACTGTACAGTGGGCGGTATGTCGAGCCGTGATAGTTAGTGTATAGTGAGATGTATGTCGGCCGTGATGGTGACTATACAGTAGGGGGTATGTCGGGCTGTGATGGTTACTGTCCAGTGGGAGTTATGTCGGTCCGTGATGGTTACTGTACAGTGGGAGGTATGACGGGACGCGATGTTTGCTGCACAGTGGGAGGGATGTCTGGCGATGATGGTTACTGTATAGCCGGAGGTATATCGGACCGTGGTGGTTACTGTACATTGGGAGGTATGTCGGGCCGTGCCGCTTACTGTTCAGTGGGAGGTATGTCGGTCCGTGATGGTTACTATACTGTGGAAGGTATGTCGGGATGTGATGGTTACTGTTCATTGGGAGGTATGTCGGGCCGTGATGTTTACTGTACAGTGGGCGGTATGTCGAGCCGTGATAGTTAGTGTATAGTGAGATGTATGTCGGCCGTGATGGTGACTATACAGTAGGGGGTATGTCGGGCTGTGATGGTTACTGTCCAGTGGGAGTTATGTCGGGCCGTGATGGTTACTGTACAGTGGGAGGAATGTCGGGACGTGATGATTTCTGTACAGTGGGAGGTATGTCGGGCCGTGATGGTTACTGTACTGTGGGAGGTATGTCGGGACGTGATGGTTACTGTGGAGTGGGAGGTATGTCGGGACGTGATGGTTACTGTGGAGTGGGAGGTATGTCGGGACGTGATGGTTACTGTGGAGTGGGAGGTATGTCGGGACGTGATGGTTACTGTGGAGTGGGAGGTATGTCGGGACGTGATGGTTACTGTGGAGTGGGAGGTATGTCGGGACGTGATGGTTACTGTGGAGTGGGAGGTATGTCGGGACGTGATGGTTACTGTGGAGTGGGAGGTATGTCGGGACGTGATGGTTACTGTGGAGTGGGAGGTATGTCGGGACGTGATGGTTACTGTGGAGTGGGAGGTATGTCGGGACGTGATGGTTACTGTGGAGTGGGAGGTATGTCGGGACGTGATGGTTACTGTGGAGTGGGAGGTATGTCGGGACGTGATGGTTCCTGTCCCGTGGGAGTTATGTCGGTCCTGTGCAGTTAGAGGTACCGTGATGGTTACTGTACACTGGGCGGTCTGTCGGGGTGTGATGGTTACTGTACAGTGGGAGATATGTCGGGGAGTGATGGTTATTTTACAGTGGGAGGTATGTCGGGCCGTGATGGTCACTGTATAGTGGGAGGTATGTCGGTCCGTGATGGTTACTGTACACTGGGAGGTATGTCGGGTAGTGATGGTTACTGTACAGTGGGAGATATGTCGTGGAGTGATGGTTATTGTACAGTGGGAGTTATGTCGAGCCGTGATCGTCACTGTATAGTGGGAGGTATGTCGGTCCGTGATGGTTACGGTACACTGGGAGGTATGTTGCATTGTGATGGAACTGCACAGTAGGAGGTAAGTAGCGCCGTGATGGTTACTGTACAGTGGGAGGTATGTCGTGTCGTGATGTTTACTGTAGAGTGGAAGGTATGTCGGGGAGTGATAGTTATTGTACAGTCGGAGGTATGTCGGGCCGTGATGGTTACTGTACTGTGGGAGGTATGTCGGGACGTGATGGTTACTGTACAGTGGAAGTTATGTCGGGCCGTGATGGTTATGGTACCGTGGGAGGTATGTCGGTCCTTGACGGTTACTGTACAGTTAGAGGTATGTCGGGCCGTGATGGTTACTTTACAGTGGGAGGTTTGTTGGCTCGTGACGTTTACTGTACATTGGGAGGTATGTCGTGCAGTGATGGTTACTGTACTGTGGGCGGTGTGTCGGTCCTTGACGTTTACTGTACAGTGGGTGGTATGTCGGGCCATGATGGTTACTGTACACTGGGAGGTATGTCGGCCGTCATAGTTACTGTACAGTGCGAGGTATGTCGGGCCGTGATGGTTACTGTACAGTGTGAGGTATGTCGTGCCGTGATGGTTACTGTACTGTGGGCGGTGTGTCGGTCCTTGACGTTTACTGTACAGTGGGAGGTATGTCGGGCCGTTATGGTTACTGTACACTGGGAAGTCTGTCGGGCAGTGATGATTACTCTGCTGTGGGAGGTAGGTCGGGACATGATGGTTACTGTACAGTGGGAGGTATGTCGGGCCGTGATGGTTACTGTACACTGGGAGGTATGTCGGGCCGTGATGATTACTGTACAGTGCGAGGTATGTCGGGACGTGATGGTTACTGTACAGAGGGTGGTAAGTCGGACCGTGGTAATTACTGTACAATGGGATGTATGTCCCGTCGTGACGGTTACTGTACATTGGGAGGTATGTCGGGCAGTGATGGCTACTGTACAATGGGAGTTATGTCCCGTTGTGACGGTTACTGTACATTGGGAGGTATGTCGGGCAGTGATGGTTTCTGTACATTGGAGGTATGTCGGGCCGTGATGTTTACTGTACAGTGGGAGGCATGTCAGGCTGTGATGGCTACTGTACTTTGGGAGGTGTGTCGGTCCTTGACGTTTACTGTAGAGTGAGAGGTATGTCGGGCCGTGATGGTCACTGTACAGTGGGAGGTATGTCGGGGTGTGATGGTTGCTTACAGTGGGAGATATATCGGGGAGTGATGGTTATTGTGCAGAGGGAGGCATGTCGGGCCGTGATGGTCAATTTAGAGTGGGAGGTATGTCGGGCCGTAATGGTTTCTGCACACTGGGAGGTATGTCGTGTCTTGTTGTTTTTTGGAAATTGGCAGAAATGTCGGTGAGTGATGGTTATTGTACAGTGGCAGTTATATCGGGCCGTGATGGTTATTGTACAGTGGGAGGCATGTCGGGCCGTGATGGTCTCTGTATAGTGGGAGGTATGTCGGGCCGTGATGGTTACTGTACTCTGGGAGGTATGTCGGGTCGTGATGGAAACAGCACAGTGGGAGGGAAGGAGGGCCGTGATGGTTACTCTACAGTGGGAGTTATGTCGAGTCGTAATGTTTACTGTAGAGTATGAGGTATGTCGGGGAGTGATGGTTATTGTACAGTTGGAGATATGTTGGGTCGTGATGGTTTCGGCACGCTGGGAGGTATGTCGGGGCGTGATGCTTACTGTACTGTGGGAGGTATGTCGGGACGTGATGGTCACTGTCCAGTGGGACGTCTGTCGGGCCCTGATGTTTAATGTATAGTGGGAGTTATGTCGTCCGTGATGGTTACTATACAGTGCGAGGTATGTCGGGCGGTGATGGTTACTGTACTGTGGGAGGTTTGACGGGACGTGATGGTTACTGTACAGAGTGAGGTATGTCGGG
The DNA here is from genome assembly GCF_004010195.1 of Chiloscyllium plagiosum. Classification (NCBI taxonomy): domain Eukaryota; kingdom Metazoa; phylum Chordata; class Chondrichthyes; order Orectolobiformes; family Hemiscylliidae; genus Chiloscyllium; species Chiloscyllium plagiosum. The sequence goes on along the minus strand of NW_025214563.1, from coordinate 13,638 downwards.
CCGTGATGGTTACAGTACGCCGGGAGGTATGTCGGACCGTGGTGGTTATTGTACAGTGGGAGCTATGTCGTGCCGTAATGGTTACAGTACAGTGGAAGGTATGTCGGGACGTGATGGTTACTGTACTGTGGGAAGTATGTCGGTACGTGATGGTTACTGTACAGTGGGAGGTATGTCGGGCCGTGGTGGTTGCTCGAAAGCGGGAGGTATGTCGGACCGTGGTGATTACAGTACAGTGGGAGATATGACGGGCCGTGATGGTTACTGTACAGTGGGAGGTATGT